>NW_025334813.1:0-12013 GCF_020171115.1 Neogale vison
GGTGGCGCAGTTGGTTAAACGACTAACTCCAGCTCAGGGCGTGATCCTGGAGTCCCGGAATCGAGTCCCACATCAGGCTCCCAGCTCCATGGGGAGTCTGCTTCGCTCTCTGACCTTCTCCTCGCTCATGCTCTCTCTCACTGTCTCTCTCTCTCAAATAAATAAAATAAAATCTTAAAAAAAATAAAATTAAAAAAAAAAAAAAGAAAGAAAGTGCTCTTCGGAGACGCCTGGGTGGCTCAGCCAATTAAGTGGTTAAGTGGCTGTCTTTGGCTCAGGTCGTGATCTCAGGGTCTTGAGATCAAGCCCCACACCGGGCTCCCTGTTTGGCGGGAGGCCTGCTTCTCCCTTGTCCATTCCCCCTGCTTGTATTCCCTCTCTCGCTGTCTCTCTGTCAAATATATGCAGTCTTTTAAAATGAATGAATGAATGAATAATGGGGTGCCCCGGTGGCTCAATCGGTTGAGATTGAGCGTGTCTGCCTTGGGCTCAGGTCATGATCCTGGAGTCCTGGGATTTAGTCCTGCATCGGGCTCCCTGCTCAGCTTAGAGCCCGCTTCTCCCTCTGCCCTTCACTCTGCTCGTGGGCTCGCGCTCGCGCTCCGTCTCTCTCTCTCTCTCTCTCTCATCAGTGAATAAAATCTTAAAAAAAAAAAATCAACTGAGCGAACGAATGAACGAAGAAACAAACAAACAAGAGACATGGCAACAAAGGAAAGTCCTTGCTGGGGCGGGGGGTTGGGGAGTGGAGGGGGGTACCAAAGCGGAATATCTCTAACCTGCAACACAGTCTTTATCAATGCTGCCTTCAGTCCTTCCCACGGATTCCATTTTCCATAAGCGACGGTCCCACCCAAGTGGGCTTCTTTCATGGTAAGACCCGTGTTCTCCCCTATGTCCTGCAGAGAGAGACGAGCCATGAAAAGCGAAAGTTGGGCGGATCAATATTAATCTAGGAAGTAAGCACCGTTCCTGAGACCACTAGCTGAAGTCCTGCTTCCTCTTTAGGACCCAATGTCTTATAAAAGGCGCCTGGGTGGCTCCGTGGATTAAGCCGCTGCCTTCGGCTCCGGTCATGATCTCAGGGTCCTGGGATGGAGCCCCACATCTGCCTCAGCATCCCTGCTGAGTGGGTTAAAGCCTCTGCCTTCAGCTCGGTTTATGATCCCAGGGTCCTGGGCTCGAGACCCCGGATTGGGCTCTCTGCTCGATGGCGAGCCTGCTTCCCCCTCTCTCTCTGCCTCCCTCTCTGCCTACTTGTGATCTCTGTCTGTCACGTAAGTAAATAAAATCTTAGAAGAAGAAGAAGAAGAAGAAGAAGAAGAGGGGGAGGGGGAGGGGGGAGGAGGAGGAGGAGGAGGAAGAAGAAGAGCTGATTTCACCATCCCTAGCCTTTTTTTTTTTTTAAAGATTTTATTTATTTATTTGACAGAGAGAGATCACAAGTAGGCAGAGAAGCAGGCAGAGAGAGAGAGAGGAGGAAGCAGGCTCCCTGCTGAGCAGAGAGCCCGATGTGGGACTCGATCCCAGGATCCCGAGATCATGACCTGAGCTGAAGGCAGCGGCTTAACCCACTGAGCCACCCAGGTGCCCCCATCCCTAGCCTTTGAAATGATCTGGTATCCCGTCCTAAGAGAGAACCCATTCTCCGCAGAATGCTTCCTACTTCTTTTCACTAAGTATTGCACCCAACAAGCACATTCCCATGCCACCAAACCGTCTCCGCAAACATAATTTGTAGTATCAGTGTTCTATTCTATCATGTGAGTATAGCATCCTGTGTTTAACCATTGTGCCATTGTTCGACATTCAGGTGGATTCCAACTCTTATTTGGGGCGCGCGCGCGCGCGCGTGTGTGTGTGTGTGTGTGTGTGTACATGCGTGGGCATGCTCGTGGAGGGGAGGGTTCTAGGGGTGTGTCCGTCTGCATTCAGTAGGTGTAGGGGAGGAAGAATGTTCCCTCTACTCCCCTTCTGAGTTGTTGGCTGAGACCCCGGTCAGAAAGAGATAGATCGCAGGGAGAGAAACAGTCGATTGACACGTGCAGCGCCCATCAGGCAGGAGACACCCACACCAGAAGTCACACAGAATGGCGGCTCAGAATTCCCATTTCGAGAGCGCGTCCTCCACTAGGAAAGATCCGGTTGTGGAGAAATGACAGGAGAGAGGAAAGCAGTTTTAGGCTTCTGAGCTCAGCCCACCATGGGAAGGCCAATAGATGGAAGGGAACTGACAGAGGAAGGTTTTCTGGGCAGAATGTCTTCTTTTCCTCCTGCTCCATGGAGGGAGAGTGCCTTTCCGAGGCGAGTTTTATCTCCTCCTTTCAGGTCAGGAAGCAGAGGGAGAGGCGGAGTGTCCTCCTCAGGGCTATTGCCTTTCTTTCTTTCTTTCTTTTTTTTTTTTTTTTTTTTTTTGGCTATTGCCTTTCTTTCTTTCTTTTTTTCTTTCTCTCTCTCTCCTTCCTTCCCTCTTTCTTTCTTTCTTTCTTTCTTCCTATCTCTCTTAAGGTTCTGTTTATGCATTTGATAGAGAGAAACAGCGAGGGAGGGAAACAAGCAGGGGCAGGGAGAGTGGGAGAGGGAGAAGCAGGCTTCCCGCTGAGCAGGGAGCCAGATGAGATGGGGGCCCCGGGGTGGGGGTGGGTGCGCGCGCGCACACACACACGATCCCAGGTGCCCGAGATCATGACCTGACCCTATGGCAGACCCTTAACGCTTGAGCCACCCAGGTGCCCCTGGGTTACTGTTTCTTAAGCGCTTCACATTCCAAAGAACCTGTGTGCCAAAGCGGTATGGGAGCGGGGGCGGTGGCACACAGGAGACCCGTTCTCTCCCTAAGCTACAAAAAGCTCAGGGTCCCCTGGTTGGTTCTCCATAGAGTGCGCTGACTCTTAGATCTGAGTCCTGAGTTCCAGCCCCACCCTGGTTGTAGAGATCACTTCCACAAGGACCAAAATAACAATGAAGAGATAAACACCGCGCATGGCCTCTGCCGCTCTGCCTACTTGGGCTCTCTTTCTCGCTGTCAAATGCAGAAGTAAAATCTTTAAAATGAAAGAAAGAAAGAAAGAAAGTGACATCCTTTTTTCTTTCTTTCTTTCTTTCTTTGAGAGAGAGAAGAGAGGGGGACACACAAACACACACACACGTGTTTATATATGTATATGTGTACACACATGCACGCACACATATATTCTGCGTGTGCAGAAGCAGGGGGAGGGGCAGGCAGAGGGCAGGCAGAGGGAGAGGGAGAAGCAGGCTCCCCGCTGAGCAAGAAGCCTGATGTGGGACTCGATCCCAGGAACGTGGGATCATGACCTGAGCCAAAGGCAGATGCTTAACCTTAACGGACTAAGCCGCCCAGGTACCCTGTGAGTGACATTCTTATCTTCAAGGACGGGAAGTTGAGAATGAAAAGGAGAATTCTGGATAAACTGATCTTTTTTTTAAAAGATTTTATTTATTTATTTGACAGACAGAGATCACAAGCCGGCAGACAGGCAGGCAGAGAGAGGGAGAGGAGGAAGCAGCCTCCCTGCAGAGCAGAGAGCCCGATGCGGGACTCGATCCCAGGACCCTGAGATCATGACCTGAGCCGAAGGCAGCGGCTTAACCCACGGAGCCACCCAGGCACCCTGGACAAACTGATCTTCTTTCTTTTCTTTCTTTCTTTCTTTCTTTCTTTCTTTCTTTCTTTCTTTCAGATCTGTATGTTCCTTTAGCCTCCCCACGTACTTTAGTTACTCTTCCACAATCGCCTCTTCTTGGTCAACTCAATATACCAGCAACTAGGATTTGCTCCTTCTCAGGGTCTTGCTTTCCTTGGGAGGGCTTTGTCATGTGACACTTTCAGGGAACAAATTTGTAGGCTCCTTTTCCTGTTACTCCGTCTCATGTCAATGTCATCCTTAGGGTCTGCCACAAACCCCGAGGTAAAGGGTGTGCCCCGGTGACGTCTTCCTTTCCAGCATCTTTGAATTCTCCCTCCTTCGTGACCTTGTTCCTTCCGTGCACAGCCCTCTGCTCAGCTCCCGCCCCCCCCCCATGCCAGAAATATGGGTGATGGCCTCTCAAAGCTAAACATACTCTTACCGTTCGACACGGCAATCCTGCTCCTTGGTATGTATCGATGACCCAAATGAGTTGAAAACTGATGTCTGCACAGAAACCTATACGCAGACGTTCATGGCCCCTTCACTCGTAATGGCTTGAACCTGGAGGCAATCCAGAAGTCCCGCAGGAGGAGAATGGATACAGAGAGTGGGGTACCTCCAGGCCATGAACTAAATGGTTTTCGGGGCTTTGGAAAGAGATGAGCGAGCTATGGAGCTATGGGGAGCTGTGGGGAGCCAGGCAGGGAAACTTCCGTGTGTATTCCTGACTGAGATAAGCCAATCAGAAGAGGTGCACCTACCTCACGGTTCCAAGTCAATGTGACATGCTGAAGGAGGCCAAACTATGGAGAGGGTCACGAGATCAGCCGGCTGGAGAGCAGAATATGAACTGTAGCAGACAGCGTCATAGACGGACAGGTGTGTGGAGAGGGTTTCTCCCCCTCTTTGACCAGGTTTTGCTCCAAAGGAGTGCAGCCAAAATTGTAACCAAAGGAGGCAGTGGGCTCTCCGAAAAATCTCAAGGAAAAGTACTTTAAGCAACAGGAATAGCTATTGGTCAGTCTCTAAAGGAAAGGGTGGAGAGATTCAACCAGTTGGCCTGGAAGTTGGCGATAAATGTTTTCTCCCAGAATATGGAGGCCTCGGGGTAGTTCTAGATGACGTGGACTATTTTCTTACTTAGAGACCGTGACATTCTGAGAAAATATATAGACTGAAATAAATCATTATTGCAATGGCATCCCGTGAAACTACTCAGTCCACTGAAGTTGTGAAATCTTGCCTCGTGTTAGTAATTTCCATGTCTGTCTTTCATAATAAGCCAATGATATTCAAACTAATGATAAGGAAGGTAAGAGGTCAGGCAGGCAGGCAGGCAGGGAAAAAGGGAAAACCAAGATCTGTCGGCTGCCAGGGGTTTTGGCAGGCGTGGAGGGTGCGTGTTGGGGGGTGGGGGGAGGGCGTGGGTGGGTAGGTGGGTGGGTAGGGTGACTAGGCAGGGCACAGAGGATTTTTAAGGCGGTGGAACTATTCAGAGTGCTACGATGGTGGTAAGATACTTTTGTCAAAACCCAGAGAAGGGGGGCGCCTGGGTGTCTCAGTGAGTCAAGTCTCTGCCTTTGGCTCTGGTCATGGTCTCCGGGTCCTGGGATCGAGCCCCGTATTGGGCTCTCTGCTTGGCGGGGAGCCTGCTCCCCTCCCCCTACTTATGATCTGTGTGTCTGTCTGTCTCTCTCTCTGTCAAATAAATAAATAAAGTCGTTATAAAAAGGAAAACAAAACCCCAGAGAATGGATAACGCCAAGAGTGGACTCTCGTGTAAACTCTGGGCTCTGAGTGGCTGATGATGATGTCACAGTGTGGATTCATCCTTTGTAAGCGATACACCAGCTTTGCCACGGATGGACGGATGGTCGGTTGGTCAATAGGCTTGTGGAAGCTCTCAGGGAGCAGGCCTGTGCCTCTGAGTGTTGGGGGGCTGGGCCGGGGCCAGTGAGCAGGGAGGGATGGCAGAGCAGGTGTCCTGCGGGTACTGGCCATATTCTCCAGTGAATTTGGCTGTGAACACAAAATCGATCAAAATAAGTAAGTAAGTAAGTAAGTAAGTACGTAAGTACGTAAATAAATAAATAATTAAAACCAAAGCCCCATTAAACACGCACGCGCACACACACGCGCGCGCGCGCGCGCGCGCGCACACACACACACACACACACACACACACACACACACGAAGGAACAAACACAAAAACCGGACAGACAGGCAGACCGGATGTGGAGCTGCCCGGGAAATGGTCAAGAAAGAATTGCAGAGATGTGTTTGGTGCAAAAAGGTGCTTTTATGACAGCACGGGGACAGGACCTGTGGGCAGAAAGAGCTGTGCTGGGATTGTGAGGGGTCACTGGTGATACAGTTTCCAGTTAGTGGGGGTTAGGGATAAGGTAAGTCTCCAAGGAATGTGTGTATGCTGCGAGCAAGGTCTCTGAGACCTTGCAGGGCTACGTCCTGTCAAGGTGAGGTAAGTCCCTTTTGTTTTAGCAAAGCGTGTGTCTTTAGATGTGTGTCTGTGGGCCACGTGTTGGAAGAGGGATGTTAGCATCTCGTGGGCATTTGTGGCTATCGGAGTGAAGTGACACGGACTAGAGCAAATCCTCGCGGGTAAAACATTGAACAAAATCCTTGAGGGAGTTGTAGGGGTGTTGCACCCTGTATGTGTGTCAGGGATTCATCAGCGGGTTACAAGTGGTCAGGAGACCTTGCTGTTGCCTCATTTCTCTTGCCTTCGCTCTCTACATCTGGTCTGAGTGACGTTCCAGGTGGACATTCTTGCCACTGGGGTGGGGGTGGGGGTGGGGGTGGGGCTGCTGGTGGTGGTTGTGGTGGTGGTGGGGTGGTGGTGGTGGTGGTGTTTGGTAGTGGTGGTGGACACACATTCTTCTCTACCTGCTTAGGGTCTGTGGCTGGGCCTAGGATGGTATCCGACAGAAGAGCTTCCCTAGAGAAGGGCATCCAACTGTGGACAGGTGTTTGCCAGCACAGGGGCGCCTTCACAAGGACCTAAAGACAGGGACTCGAGGGGTGCCTGGGTGGCTGGGCGGGTTGGGCCTCCGCCTTCCAGGTCATGATCTCGTGATCTCCGGGTCCTGGGATCGAGCCCTGCGTCAGGCTCTCTGCTCGACCGGGAGCTTGCTTCCCCCCCCCCCAGCCCCCCTCTCTGCCTACTTGTGATCTCGGTCTCTCAAATAAGTAAATAAAGTAAAATCTTAAAAGAAAAAAGAATGAAAGAAAGAAAGACAGACAGACAGACAGACAGACAAGACAGGGACTCGATCCACTCGTGAAGAACGGATGAGAAAAAAGGGGTTTGGTCAAGGGGCAGGTAGCCGCTTGGAAAAGACAGCCCCGGGAAGACGGGGGTGGGGGTGGGGGTGGGTCTGGTTGAAGAAGTTTTATCGATGTGGACGGTTCAGACCCTAATTCTCCGGTTCCCCTCTCCTGTCTCTGGTGATGGAGGATGCCTTTCTGCTTCCTGGTTCCAGGGAAGGTACCTATCACATGGGAGTTGGCTCTCTTGGTCTCATGAAGACCAGAAGGGTCGGCATATCCTTCTTGTTGGTGCTGTGTCTTCAAGGAGTTGAATTTGAGATAACCGACGTGCCACAGTGGGCACCTTTCAGGGGTGACATGTTCTGGTTTCCTTCAGGGCAGTCTACCCAGACTCAAGTGGCTCACGGGTCCTTGTTCCGCGGGAATCCCTCTCCCCATCCCTGGTCCTGCCATTGCTGGCTCCTTTCTTTCCGGCCATTCCCGAGGCTCCTCCACAGCGGCAGTGTGCCTGCGCATAGGCTCCTTGGCCTGGGTGTTAAAAAGAAAATCGGGGGACGCCTGGGTGGCTCAGTTGGTTAAGCAGCTGCCTTTGGCTCAGGTCATGATCCCAGCGTCCTGGGATCGAGTCCCACATCGGGCTCCTTGCTCAGCCGGGAGCCTGCTTCTCCCTCTGCCTCTGCCTGCCATTCTGTCTGCCTGTGCTCGCTCTCTACCCCCTCCCCTCTCTCTGATAAATAAATAAAATCTTTAAAAAAAGAAAAAAAGAAAAGAAAAGAAAAAAGAAAATCGGAAGGTTCTCTGCCGTTCGACCCTGGGCCCTGCAGAGTTTGTCGTTGCTAATGGTTCTTCTGTATTTTTTAATCGCCTCTGGGATGATCAGGGATGGACTCCCTGCCTCTCAAACCCAGACTCCATGTCCATTTGGAAGTAGACATTAAACTGCCTCGCTGGTTTTCTGAGTCGGGGGCCTTGTATTAGACATGACCTGCTCAAAGGGACCTGACCCTAAAAATCTTGGTTTTCTTCCTTGCCTTGGGCCGTGTGGCAGACTTCCCATCTGAATGGATTGTACCCAGATTCCCCTAGTGACCCAGATCCAACCTCCGGGAGCGAGCGTTTCCTCATTTTGTTTCTCTCTGAGCAACACCCTCCACCACCCCACCTCCCACTCCCGGCTGATCCCCCAGGCCTCTGTGTGTCCTTTGCTCTTGGGTCCTCTTCAGAGGGTGTTTCACAGAGCCTAGGTTTTTAATTTTGGGGACTTCCAACCCCTCCGTTTATTTATTTATTTATTTTTTACGGATCGCGCCTTTGGTGTCCAGTCTTAAACCCTCTTTGCCTGGCCCTAGATCCCCAGCTCTCCCCCTAGAATCACCCCCCCAACACGCGCGCATGCACACAGACACAGACACACACAGGCACCCAGACACAGACACACAGACACACAGACAGACAGACAGACAGACAGACACACACACACACACACACACACACACACACACGTGTGTTCCAGTGTTCTGTTTCCCATGGAAGTGTGGGATCCGTTTGGAGTTCACATTGGTAGGAGGGGTGAGGTCTGGCTGTTTGGATAGAAGCTTTCTTCTTCCTTTTTTTCTCCTTCAAAAAGAATTTTGGTGGTGGTGGGAGGGAGGGAGGGAAGGAGGGAGGGAGGGCGGGCGAAGGAGCGAAGGATCCAGAAGGAGGGTCAGAGAGCGGGAGGGCGAGAAGCAGAGTCTCTGCTGAGTAGGGAGCCCCGATGGATGCGGGGCTCAATCCCAGGACCCGGAGATCATGACCTGAGCTGAAGGCAGAGACATTTCGCTGACTGAGCCGCTCAGGCGCCCCAGTTTTCTTGTTTCTTTTTCTTTTTCTTTTTTTTTTTTTTTAAGATTTTATTTATTTATTTGACAGAGAGAGATCACAAGTAGGCAGAGAGGCAGTCAGAGTGAGAGGGGGGAAGCAGGCTTGCCGCTGCGCAGAGAGCCCGATGCGGGGCTCGATCCCAGGACCCTGGGATCATGACCTGAGCCGAAGGCAGAGGCTTTTTAACCCATTGAGCCACTCAGGTGCCCCCCAGTTTTCTTGTTTCTTTGTCTGCCTTCTTGCCTGCGTGTTGGGCCTGTGGATGTCTGATGACTGGACTGACTATCCTCTGATTTCGTGGGGAGGTGGGCCATGTTTCCTCCTTTGAATGGCCTTTGCGCATCGGTGTGTTATGCCCAAATTCCGAGACCCCCCAAAGACGACCACCAGAGTCCAGAGTCAAAGCCAAACAGCAAGGGTCGTTTATTACGAGTTCAAACCCGGACCTCTGCGCCCTCGTTGCCGGTGACGCTAAGAGGTCCTGAGCTCAGGATCACGGCACTTTTTTTTTTTTTTTTTTTTTTTTTTTTTAAGATTTTATGTCTTTATTTGACAGAGAGGGAGGGAGAGAGAGAGAGAGAGAGAGAGAGAGAGATCACAAGTAGGCAGAGAGGCAGGCGGGGGCGCGGGTGGGGGGGGGCGGGGAGCAGGCTCCCTGCTGAGCAGAGAGCCCGATGCGGGGCTCGATCCCAGGAACCTGAGATCATGACCTGAGCTGAAGGCAGAGGCTTAACCCACTGAGCCACACAGGCGCCCCATGGGTCACGGCACTTTTTATGCACTATTTTTGGGGAGGCAGGGACTTAGCATACATCATAGTATCTCCTAACAAATCACTACGTACCGCGGGAAAATCAAACAGCAACTCTCTAATATGACTGGCGCGCTACAGAGCGGGAAAAGGCTGGGAACAGATTATTGGTTAGGTCAAAGGGCTGTCATTCTTCAAACTGCTTGGTCGGCACCGCTAGGGTATGTGTCACCTCTGGATTGGCCGGGGTCTCCCTGTCAAGCTGCGGGGTGCCAGATGGTTGCTCTCTCTTGCACCCAGAGCTGGGTGGGGGGTCCGGGAGCAGTCATTTTGTCACGTCCAGTTCTGGGTGGGGGTTTCTCTGGTGCCAGATGACTGTTCTCTCTCGGCCCAGAGCCGGGTGGGGGTCCGGGAGCGGCCACTCTGCCAGGTTCAATTCTGGGCGGGGGTTGTGTGGTTACAGAGTGCCTATAGAAAGTTTGCTGGTAATTTTCCATCTCCTCATGGGTTAGCAAGCGAGGGTGCAGAAGCAGAAATAGCGGTTATGGTTATAATTTAGGCATCTCAGGTGAAACCTTTGTTGGGCTTGGGCATATCTGTTTGGGTATCTGTTCCGTTCCATCGATTCATTGATGGACTGACCATGTCTCTTTGTCTGCCAACATCACAGGGTTCCCGTGGCCTCTACCAAAAAAAAAAAAAAAAAAAAAGCATTCGACCAGGGGTGACTTTATTTCTGATTTTTGTTTTGGTTTCCTATGTTGTGTTTGAAATCGACATAGCGGTTCAAATGTCTTTGGCCTGTCAGCTCTGTACACCCACCCAGTGTGGCCCTGGAATTCAGGACCCCCACAGATCAAGAGTCGCCTTCCTCGGGGATCCTCTGGACCGAGCCAGCCAGCTAGGTGCCCTGAAAGACGTGTACTTGAATCACAGGTGTGAAGTCTGCGCCCATGAACTTTGCACTGGGAAACCTTATTTGGATCGTCGCACTCTTGGGGGAAATACTGGTGAAAGAACGTTGTGTAGCTAACTACGGAGGAACTGACTTGGAAGGAAAACCTTCTTTTGCAGTTTCTGGTGTTTGGTCAATTCTCTCGACTCAATAGGTGTCCAGCCTTCAGAGTCACATTATTTGCTTGATTTCTCTCTTGTCTGCGTTTCCTCATTTACTTTTATAGTGAGTGCTCAGGGTTGATGCTTGACAGGGAACAGTTTTCATCCTGGGTGTGTGTGTGCGTGTGTGCGTGTGTGCGTGTGTGTGCGTGTGTGTGTGTGTGTGTGTGTGTGTGTGTGTGTGTCGTGGGCAGTCGGGGCCCCCCCTCTTCCAGCGGCAGCGGCCCGGGCGCGTTTCCCAAGTCTCCCCTGGGCTGCTGGAGTCACGCCGTGCCCGCCGGGAGCTCCCGAGGCTGACACCCGCCCTTCCGAAGTGGGCTGGGACACGAGATTGGGCGGTCTGGTGGCCGGCCACGCGACTTCACGGCCCTGCGCTCGGGGGGTCTGCCTCGGTGTCTTTCGCGGCGGTTGCCTGCCGCCACCTGGCGGCCGCTTTTATATAGCGTCTCCCCGCCGGAGCGTGGGCGATATCGGCAAGGGATGGCATTTGGTGGCGGTCCCCGAGCTGCAGTTCCGGGAAGCCGGCGACACTAGAGGGAGCCTCCCGTTTTCTCTGGGGTGTCAGGGCGCGATTGGCTCGTGGAAGATTGAACCCTTAGTTTTTTTGGGAAACCCGTGGCGCTGTCGCTTTGTCCTCTTTCTCCTCCTCGCTCTCCTGTTAGGGGTGTTGGGGGCTGCCTGGAGGGGTGGACCAGCACCCCGCCGGTGCCCCCTCCTCCGCCTCTGGGAGAACGGGAGAGAGTGTGCACGTGCGGCACGAGGAAGCCGTTCGGCCTGTGGCTCTGGCCGGTCGTCAGGCCACGTATTCCGTGTCACACCCGGGCGGCTGGGGACCGGCATGAGCCTCGCGGGGAAGTCCGTGGATGGCGCGAGGGTTCCGTCCGCGGGCTCGCGTGGGGTCCTGGTCGTCGCCCCCGATTTTCTCACCAAGTTTTCCGAGGCCCTCTGCGTAGGTGGGGACCGGATCGGACCGGAACGGACCGGATGGGATCAGACCAGGCGGCGCCGCGAGGGGAGGCACCGGCCGCGACCTCCGTGGAGGTCGGGCCATCTGGGGGTGCGGGGGCGCCTCGCCTCCTCTCCCAGTCCCAGCCGGGAGTCAGTGACAGTCCTGGGGCGGTCCAGGGGCGGTCCTGAGGGCCGGGGCCGGTGGGGAGAGAGAGGAGGAGGCGAGCGCCGCCAGGTCCCCCCCCACCCTCACAACTTGATTTTTCTAAGTCCCGACCTGGGGACAACAGGCGGACCAGGGGAGGAGCCACCCTGGCTGATCCGCGGCGGGCCCTGGCCGGCCCCGGCCGACCCCGGCCGCTCCCGGCCGCTCCAGACGGGCCCTGGCCGATC
>NW_025334814.1:0-2500 GCF_020171115.1 Neogale vison
CCTGCCGGGCCCTGGCCGGCCCTGGCCGGCCCCGGCCGGCCCCGGCCGCTCCCGCCAGGCCCCGGCCGCTCCCGGCCGCTCCCGCCCGGCCCCGGCCGATCCCGGTCGGGCCCCGGCCGCTCCCGGCCGCTCCCGCCCGGCCCCGGCCGATCCCGGTCGGGCCCTGGCCGGCCCCGGCCGGCCCCGGCCGATACCGGCCGGCCCTGGCTGCTCCCGGCCGGCCCCGGCCGATGCTGGCTGGCCACGGCCGACCCTGGCCGATCCCGGCCAGCCCCGGCCGCTCCAGACCGGCCCCGGCCGATCCCTGCCGGACCCTGGCCGGCCCTGGCCGCTCCCGCCTGGCCCCGGCCGCTCCCGGCCGGCCCCGGCCGATGCCGGCTGGCCACGGCCGACCCTGGCCGATCCCGGCCGGCCCCGGCCGATCCCTGCCGGGCCCTGGCCGGCCCTGGCCGCTCCCGCCTGGCCCCGGCCGCTCCCGGCCGGGCCCTGGCCGCTCCCGCCTGGCCCCGGCCGCTCCCGGCTGCTCCCGGCCGGCCCCGGCCCATCCGGGCCGCTCCCGGCCGGCCCCGGCCGGCCCCGGCCGACCCTGGCCGATCCCGGCCGGCCCCGGCCGCTCCAGACCGGCCCCGGCCGATCCCTGGCCGGCCCTGGCCGCTCCCGCCTGGCCACGGCCGCTCCCGGCTGGGCCCCGGCCCCTCCGGGCCGCTCCCGGCCGGCCCCGGCCGACCCTGGCCGCTCCCGCCTGGCCCCGGCCGCTCCCGGCCGGGCCCTGGCCGGCCACGGCCGCTCCCGGCCGCTCCCGGCCGGCCCCGGCCGATGCCGGCTGGCCCCGGCCGACCCTGGCCGATCACGGCCGGCCCCGGCCGATCCCTGCCGGGCCCTTGCCGGCCCTGGCCAGCCCCGGCCGCTCCCGCCCGGCCCCGGCCGCTCCCGCCCGGCCCCGGCTGATGCCGGCCGGCCCTGGCCGCAACCGGCCGGGCCCTGGCCGGCCCTGGCCGCTCCCGGCCGGCCCTGGCTGGCCCAGCCCACACCGCTCCACCCCGCCTCGCGTCAGCTATCGGTCCCGGCTACACCCTTCCCCACGCTCCCGGGGGTCGACCAGATGGCCCTAGGGGTTCCGTGGTGCGGCCCCCCCCTTGTGTGTGTGTGTGTGTGTGTGTGTGTGTGTGTGTGTGTGTGTGTGTGTAGGGCAATGGAGTGGTGTTTGGGGCCAGTGGCCGGGCCATGGTCCCACGAGGTCCCGGTGACCTGTGGCTAGGCCCCGCCTGATGGCGTGGGTATTTTGTCCCCTGAAAGGAGCACTTTTTTTTGCCAGGTAGGTGCTGACACGCTGTTTGAGTGACTTGCCTTAGAGCTGTGGGCCTCTGGGTGCGTGCGGGGCTCCGGGCTTGGCTGTGGTGCCAAATCCGGTTCGGCCCTCGCTTGTTTGAGCCGTCTGCGTGGGCCTGTGCGCTGCCGGCTCTTGCTTACCCCCAGGTGGCCTGGGCTGTGGTGCCATCTCTGGTCTCCAGCACCCGAGGGCTGCGTGGGCAGGTGGCGTGGGTCCTTTACCCCGTGCACTCTGCGCTGCGGGCACCCGGCTGTGGCTGTGGCAACCCCTGTTCCGTTCCACAAGGCTCTGTGCCGCGTGTCAGGCATTCTCCCTGGGTTGCCCGGCTGTCCTTGCCCTGGGCTCGAGGGGTGCCGGCGAGGCTCAAAAGCAGGTCCTTCTGGTTGATGTCCTCGCCGGGTGTTTCCCCCCTCTGGGGCCTCCTTGGGCACGTTTTTTTGCTGATCGATGTGGTGATGTCGCGTTCTCCCGGGCCGGGCCTAAGCCGCGTCAGACGAGGGACGGACATTCATGGCGAATGGGACCGTGCTTCTCGCTCTGCCCGCGGGTCCCCCGCTCCTCCTCTTCTGCCACCCGCTGTCGTGGGTGGTGTAGGGGGAAAGGGTGCCGGGGGGGTGTGGGCTCCGGCCCGACTCCACTTTCCCACGGTTCCCGCCTCAGGGCGCCTGTGGGTGTGGGGCCTTCTGACGCAGCGGACACTCTCGCATGCCACTCCTGGCTTCCTGTGGGGTGAGCGGCCCTCCCTGTGGTGGGGAGGGCTGTCCCCATGCCGCGCTGCTCACCGCCTGGGCGTGCTGAGTGCGTGGCGCCTGGCCCTCTGTGGTGCCCCTGGAGCGCTCCAGGTTGTCTCAGGTGCCTGAGGCCGAGTGGTGGCGTCGTTTCCCGTTCCCAGCGACCCCCTCGGGTTGCCGCTGTCGGTGGTGTGTCCGAAGAGCAGGTGGTGGAGCCGGTAAGGGAGGCCCAACCCGCCCCCCCTCTGTGTGGGTGCGGGCGCCTCCTCGTCCCCTGGTGCGCGTCGTGCCAGGGGTGTGTGTGGAGAGGACTTGGCGGGGCGTGTGAGTGACCGTGCCGGGCCGAGCCAGCGCTGTGGCGCTTGGCCACCCGAGGGCTGCTGCTATTTTTGCCCAGCATGCTGTGCCCGTCTCCGCTCCTCTCGTGGCCCCGGTGGAG
>NW_025334814.1:17500-20569 GCF_020171115.1 Neogale vison
TGGAAAAATACCAGCAGATTTTCTATAGACACTCTGTAGCCACACTTCCCACACCCAGAATTGAACCTGACAGAATGGCTGCTCCCGGACCCCTCCCCCCCGCTCTGGGCCAAGAGGAAACCCCCACCCGGAATTGGACCTGACAGATTGACTGCTCCTGGACACCCCCCCCCCCCAAATCCGGCTCTGGGCCGAGAGAGAACAACCATCTGGCGCCCCGAGGCTTGACAGGAAGAGCCCGGTCAATCCTGAGGTGACACATACCCTGGCGGCGCCAACTCAGCAGTTTGAAGAATGACAGCCCTTTGACCTAACCAATAATCTATTCCCAGCCTTTTCCCGCTCTGTAGCACGCCAGTCATATTATAGAGTTCTTTTTTGATTTTCCCGCGGTATGTGGCAATTTGTTAGAAGATACTATGATGTATGCTAAGTCCCTGCCTCCCCAAAAATAGTGTATAAAAGGTGTTGTGATCCCGAGCTCGGGACCTCTTAGCGTCACCGGCAACGAGTGCGCGGAAGTTCGGGTTCGGACTCGTAATAAAAGACCCTTACGGGGCGCCTGGGTGGCTCAGTGGCTTAAGCCGCTGCCTTCGGCTCAGGTCATGATCTCAGGGTCCTGGGATCGAGTCCCGCATCGGGCTCTCTGCTCAGCAGGGAGCCTGCTTCCTCCTCTCTCTCTCTCTCTCTCTCTCTCTCTCTCTCTCTGCCTGCCTCTCTGCCTACTTGTGATCTCTCTCTGTCAAATAAATAAATAAAATCTTTAAAAAAAAAAAAAAAAGACCCTTACTGTTTGGCTTTGATTCTGGACTCTGGTGGTCGTCTTTGGGGGTTCTCGGAATTTGGGCACAACAACCACTGTAAAAGCGGACACAGGCGCCGCTGTTCTTCTCCATAGAGTTCGATCGACCCAGGGACGGATATCCAGTTTCCCTTTCTCTGAAATGACCTGGGACACCACTTTTCTGGCCACCTCCTGTCCTGCTCCTCCCACCCCAACAACCTATCATGGGACCTTACCCTTTCACCTGCAGAACGCTTTTCCACTCCTCCTGCCTGGAATACGTTGGCTTGGAGTCTCTGCCGAATCCCAGCACCCAGGCGTGTGGTGGCCGCCCACAGACTCTGTCCACTCTCAGAGGTGATTAGCCTGGAGTACCTTGGCTTGGAGTCTCTGCCGAATCTCAGCACCCAGGCGTGTGGTGGCCGCCCACAGACTCTGTCCACTCTCAGAGGTGATTAGCCTGGAGTACGTTGGCTTGGAGTCTCTGCCGAATCCCAGCACCCAGGCGTGTGGTGGGCGTGTGGTGGCCGCCCACAGACTCTGTCCACTCTCAGAGGTGATTAGCCTGGAGTACGTTGGCTTGGAGTCTCTGCCGAATCCCAGCACCCAGGCGTGTGGTGGCCGCCCACAGACTCTGTCCACTCTCAGAGGTGATTAGCCTGGAGTACGTTGGCTTGGAGTCTCTGCCGAATCCCAGCACCCAGGCGTGTGGTGGCCGCCCACAGACTCTGTCCACTCTCAGAGGTGATTAGTCAGGGTAACGCACACAAGCTCTCAGAAAACTATGCATGCCCAGTATCATACACGTCCACTCCCTGCGCGCCCCCCCCCCCCGTTTTGAATGTCTGCGTGGACCCACAGAGTGGAGGAATGCGCGCGTGCGCGCACACGCAGGCACGCAAGCAGGCACGCAAGGATGGCTAGGGAGAGAGGGAGGAAGGACGGAAGGAAGGAGGAAGAAGGGAAGGGAAGGGAAGGGAGACAGGCCGACCACCCGCCCTGTTCGCCTCCCTCCTTCCCAAGGGACCTGACTACTCACCTCCCTCCCTCCCTCCCTCCTCCCGAGGGACCTGTCTACTTACCGCCCCCCCTCCGTCTACCTACACATTTCCCTCACATTTTCAAAGTGGAGATAAAATTCGCACTCCATAACTCACATACTCTTCAAAGTACACAGTTCCGTTGCCTTTTTTCCCTAAGGTTACTCACAAAGATGCGCAACCCTCGCCGCCATTTCCAGAACGTCCCCATCCCTTCGAAGAGAAACACCCTTCCCACCCACCCCCTGCCCCCTTCCCATCCGCGCCCCCCTCTCCCCTCCTCCTGACTCTCTTCACCGGTCTCCCCCAACAGCCTCCGAATCACCCCCCACCACCCACCACCCCCCCACCCCCACCACCCCCACCACCCCCCCCCCCCGCCCCACCCCACCCCGTCCCGCCTAGGACTGGGATATTACCGCTGCCTTCTTCCTACCCCTGGAATCCCAAGGCATTATGCCACCCCTGGCTCTCTGGTTCCTTTTTCTTAGCGTCATGTTTTTTGGGGTTCGCCCATGTACTTCCACGAATCGGCGCTCTGCTCCTTTGTACGGCGTTATCACTCTCCACGATGAGCTTATGAAGATGAGTGGAACGACGGAATGATGTTCACGTGCCACTGAGTCCCCCTGACCCCTTTTCTCTTAAAACTTTAAGTGGTACTAAAGCAGTACCACCTCTGAGGACAGAACTTCTAGCATCATCAGCAGACACTGTGGAAAGGTGTTTTGCACTGTGTCGCGTGGCCGCCTTCTTCCCTGGAAAAGGATTCACAGGCTATCCTGCACCCCCTAAGGCCATAACGATCTCCTCATACTCTGCCATGGTCCTGTGTCTTGGGTTGCGTGGCGGCCCGTTCCCCACGGAGAGCTACCCTCACTTCATCCTCCTACACTGGCCTGCCAGAAGTGTACTCTGGTTTCCTTTACATCTAAACCTTATCTCAAGTTTGCGTTTTGACAGGACGGAGGGACGGAGGGACGGAGGGACGGAGGGACGGAGGGACGGAGGGACGGAGGGACGGAGGGAGGGACGGAGGCCCACATTTTTCATTGACATGGTGGAGAAGGAGAAGATGGGTGCGGGCCTGTGTATATTCTTTTCTATTGTGGGGTGAGCAGAGGATTCAGATTCAGCTCTTGCCAGAAGGGATCTAATCTCTCCATAAACAATCAGGCAAAATAGCAGGCGAACAGTAAGGGCAAGTAAGGGTAAGAAGAACATAGACAAGATTGGCTCTAGATG
>NW_025334815.1:0-27812 GCF_020171115.1 Neogale vison
CCTTTCCTTAAGCCCCTTTCCACAGGCGCAAGCACGTTTCTCCCTCAGAGAGAGGGGATGCCCGGTCAAAGATCATTTCGCTCCATGAGGGTATATTACAACGTGCAGTGGAGAATAGCTCAGGCAAGCAGCAGCAGCATCCCACAGACCTGGCTTGAGTTCCCAAAGAATGCTGTGCTTTCCAGAGGGGATGCCCCAGAAAAAGAGGATTTCGCTCTATGCGGGTTTTCATACAACGTACTGTGGAGACTAGCACAGCCAAGCTGTAGGAGCATCCCACAGACCTGACTCTGAGTTTCCAAGGAAAGCTGTGCTTTCCCAGAGGAGATGCCCCGGAAAAGGGGATTTCGCACTATGCGGGTTTTATACAAGGAGCTGTGGAGAGTAGCACAGGCAAGCATTAGCAGCATCCCACAGACCCGACTCTGAGACTCCAAGGAAAGCTGTGCTTTCCCAGAGGGGATGCCCTGAAAAGAGGATTTCGCTCTATGGGGGTTTTATACAAGGAGCTGTGGAGACTAGCTCAGGCAAGCAGCAGCAGCATCCCACAGACCCGACTCTGAGTTCCCAAAGAATGCAGTGCTTTCCCAGATCGGATACCTGGGCATCGAGGTTTTCATTCTATGCGGATTTCTCCCACCATGCTCCGAAAGCTAGCCTAAAAGACAAGCAGCACCAGCAGCCCACAGAACCGACTCTGATTGCCCAGCGACTGCTGTGCTTTCACAGAGGTTTTCAGCATGGCGCGAACCGCACTTCGCTGCTGCTTCCTCAGCAAGGCTGTGGGCGTTTGCTCTGTCGCGTCAGGGAAGAATAGCTGCTGAGAGCTGGTGCCTCTTGGGCCTTGCTTTCCCGGGCTACATGTTCGTGCCCTGGGTTCACCCTGCCAAGACGAACGAAGCAGACACAGCCTCGACCCTTCGGCAGCGTGCATGGCCTAGCATGGCACTCTGTTCCATGCCATCTCCGGGCGTGGGCAAGGCCTGCCTTTTAGCTCTGGCATTCAGGTGGACAGGGCACTAGGCCAGTGCCTTTACGAGCCGAGAGGAGACGTGACAGGATCACAGCACACCGCCCACGCCCTGCGATGGGTAGTCATGGATAACTGTCCTCCTTCTCCGGGACACCCCCTGCCTCCGCCAATGCTGCCACATCCTGGAGCAAGATGACATCTGACTGCCCGTTCCACCAGGAGCTGTTTCTGCGAGTTCAGGGCCGGGAGCCTGCTGGTATGCCCACGTCTGTCCTATGGACAGGTGACCAAGGAGCTGCTCTCCTCTTGGGCCCAGAGACACAGGACAGGCCTGCCTTCTGCCCAGACTCTTTCCTCAGAGTGGAGCAGGCGGGTTTGCCCTAGTCGTCCGCTCGTGTCTCCTTAGCAGCCAGGCTTCATTCTCTCCGCACAGGGAGAGGCAGAAACTTGTCTTGCCACAAGCCCACTGTTCCTGCCAGGGCAGGCTCTCCTGCTTCAAGACAGTTTCCAGACAACAAGGCCAATGGCCCCTTCTCTTCATCCCAGAGAGTTTGCTGCACTTTCACATGATATGCTCCTCGAGAGCCCAGTGACAGACGTGTCCCTTTCCTTAAGCCTCTTTGGACAGATGCAAGCACGATTCTCCCTCAGACAGCGGGTTTACAGGGTCATAATCATTTCGCTCCATGAGGGTTTATTACAACGTGCTGTGAGGACTAGCTCAGTAAAGCATTAGCAGCATCCCACAGACCCGACTCTGAGTTTCCAAAGAAAGCTGTGCTTTCCCAGACGGGTTGCCCCGGAAAAAGAGGATTTCGCTCTATGCGGGATTTATACATGGAGCTGTGGAGACTAGCTCAGGCAAGCAGCAGCAGCATCCAAGAGAAGAGACTCTGAGTTTCCATGAAAGCTGGGCTTTCACAGTGGGGATGCCCCGGGAAAGATGATTTCGCTCTATGCGGGTTCTATACAAGGAGCTGTGGAGACTAGCTCAGGCAAGCAGCAGCAGCAGCATCCCACAGACCCGACTCTGAGTTCACAAAGAATGCTGTGTTTTGCCAGAAGGAAAGCCTGGGCAAAGAGGCTTTTGCTTTATGTGGGTTTCTCCCATCGTTCTACAAATACTAGGATAAGGCAAGCAGCACCAGCAGCCCACAGAACCGACTCTGATTCCGAGAGACTGCTGTGTTTTCCCAGAGGTTTTCACCATGGCGCGAACCGCACATGGCTGCTCCTTCCTCAGCAAGGCTGTGGGCGTTCGCTCTGTCGCGTCAGGAGAGAATAGCTGCGGGAGAGCTGGTGCCTTCTGGGCCTTGTTTCCTGGGCTTCATGTGCGCGCCCTGGGTTCACCCTGCCATGCTGAACTAAGCAGACATAGCCTCGACCCTTCGGCAGAGTGCGTGGCCTAGGATGGCACTCTGCTCCAATGCCATCTCCGGGCGTGGTCAAGGCCTGCCCTTTTGCTCTGGCGTTCAGTTGGACAGGGCACTAGGCCAGTGCCTTCCCCAGCGAGAGGTGACATGACATGTTCACAGCACACCATACACGCCCTGTGATGGGGAGTAATAGGTAACTGTCCTGCTTCGCCGAGTCACACCCTGCCTCCGCCAATGCTGCCACATCCTGGAGCAAGATGTCATCTGACTGCCCGTTCCTCCAGGAGCTGTTTCTGCGAGTACAGGGCCGGGCCCCTGCTGGTATGCCCACTTCTGCCATATGGGCTGGTGGCCAAGGAGCTGCTGTCCCCTTCGGTCCAGAGGCACAGGACAGGCCTGCCTTCTGCCCAGACACTTTCCTCAGAGTGGAGCAGGCGCGTCTGCCCTAGTCGTCCGCTCTTGTCTCCTTAGCAGCCAGGATTCATTCTCTCCGCACAGGGAGAGGGGGACACTTGTCTTGCCACAGGCCCGCTGTTCCTGCTTGGGCAGGCTCTACTCTACACGACCGTGTCCCGACAGCAAGGCCAATGGCTCCTTCTCTTCATTCCCGAGCAGTGTGCTGCACTTTCCCATGACATGTCCTCGGGAGCGCAGTGACAGACGTGTCCCTTTCCTTAAGCCCCTTTCCACAGGCGCAAGCACGTTTCTCCCTCAGAGAGAGGGGATGCCCGGTCAAAGATCATTTCGCTCCATGAGGGTATATTACAACGTGCAGTGGAGAATAGCTCAGGCAAGCAGCAGCAGCATCCCACAGACCTGGCTTGAGTTCCCAAAGAATGCTGTGCTTTCCAGAGGGGATGCCCCAGAAAAAGAGGATTTCGCTCTATGCGGGTTTTCATACAACGTACTGTGGAGACTAGCACAGCCAAGCTGTAGGAGCATCCCACAGACCTGACTCTGAGTTTCCAAGGAAAGCTGTGCTTTCCCAGAGGAGATGCCCCGGAAAAGGGGATTTCGCACTATGCGGGTTTTATACAAGGAGCTGTGGAGAGTAGCACAGGCAAGCATTAGCAGCATCCCACAGACCCGACTCTGAGACTCCAAGGAAAGCTGTGCTTTCCCAGAGGGGATGCCCTGAAAAGAGGATTTCGCTCTATGGGGGTTTTATACAAGGAGCTGTGGAGACTAGCTCAGGCAAGCAGCAGCAGCATCCCACAGACCCGACTCTGAGTTTCCAAGGAAAGCTGTGCTTTCCCAGACGGGTTGCCCCGGAAAAGAGGATTTCGCTCTATGCGGGATTTATACATGGAGCTGTGGAGACTAGCTCAGGCAAGCATTTGCAGCATCCAAGAGAAGAGACTCTGAGTTTCCATGAAAGCTGGGCTTTCACAGTGGGGATGCCCCGGGAAAGATGATTTCACTCTATGCGGGTTCTATACAAGGAGCTGTGGAGACTAGCTTAGGCAAGCAGCAGCAGCATCCCACAGACCCGACTCTGAGTTCCCAAAGAATGCAGTGCTTTCCCAGATCGGATACTTGGGCATCGAGGTTTTCATTCTATGCGGATTTCTCCCACCATGCTCCGAAAGCTAGCCTAAAAGACAAGCAGCACCAGCAGCCCACAGAACCGACTCTGATTGCCCAGCGACTGCTGTGCTTTCACAGAGGTTTTCAGCATGGCGCGAACCGCACTTCGCTGCTGCTTCCTCAGCAAGGCTGTGGGCGTTTGCTCTGTCGCGTCAGGGAAGAATAGCTGCTGAGAGCTGGTGCCTCTTGGGCCTTGCTTTCCCGGGCTTCATGTTCGTGCCCTGGGTTCACCCTGCCAAGACAAACGAAGCAGACACAGCCTCGACCCTTCGGCAGCGTGCATGGCCTAGCATGGCACTCTGTTCCATGCCATCTCCGGGCGTGGGCAAGGCCTGCCTTTTAGCTCTGGCATTCAGGTGGACAGGGCACTAGGCCAGTGCCTTTACGAGCCGAGAGGAGACGTGACAGGATCACAGCACACCGCCCACGCCCTGCGATGGGTAGTCATGGATAACTGTCCTCCTTCTCCGGGACACCCCCTGCCTCCACCAATGCTGCCACATCCTGGAGCAAGATGACATCTGACTGCCCGTTCCACCAGGAGCTGTTTCTGCGAGTTCAGGGCCGGGAGCCTGCTGGCATGCCCACGTCTGCCCTATGGACAGGTGGCCAAGGAGCTGCTCTCCTCTTGGGCCCAGAGACACAGGACAGGCCTGCCTTCTGCCCAGACTCTTTCCTCAGAGTGGAGCAGGCGGGTTTGCCCTAGTCGTCCGCTCGTGTCTCCTTAGCAGCCAGGCTTCATTCTCTCCGCACAGGGAGAGGCAGAAACTTGTCTTGCCACAAGCCCACTGTTCCTGCCAGGGCAGGCTCTCCTGCTTCAAGACAGTTTCCAGACAACAAGGCCAATGGCCCCTTCTCTTCATCCCAGAGAGTTTGCTGCACTTTCCCATGATATGCTCCTCGAGAGCCCAGTGACAGACGTGTCCCTTTCCTTAAGCCTCTTTGGACAGGTGCAAGCACGATTCTCCCTCAGACAGCGGGTTTACAGGGTCATAATCATTTCGCTCCATGAGGGTTTATTACAACGTGCAGTGAGGACTAGCTCAGTAAAGCATTAGCAGCATCCCACAGACCCGACTCTGAGTTTCCAAAGAAAGCTGTGCTTTCCCAGACGGGTTGCCCCGGAAAAAGAGGATTTCGCTCTATGCGGGATTTATACATGGAGCTGTGGAGACTAGCTCAGGCAAGCATTTGCAGCATCCAAGAGAAGAGACTCTGAGTTTCCATGAAAGCTGGGCTTTCACAGTGGGGATGCCCCGGGAAAGATGATTTCGCTCTATGCGGGTTCTATACAAGGAGCTGTGGAGACTAGCTCAGGCAAGCAGCAGCAGCATCCCACAGACCCGACTCTGAGTTCACAAAGAATGCTGTGTTTTGCCAGAAGGAAAGCCTGGGCAAAGAGGCTTTTGCTTTATGTGGGTTTCTCCCACCGTTCTACAAATACTAGGATAAGGCAAGCAGCACCAGCAGCCCACAGAACCGACTCTGATTCCGAGAGACTGCTGTGTTTTCCCAGAGGTTTTCACCATGGCGCGAACCGCACATGGCTGCTCCTTCCTCAGCAAGGCTGTGGGCGTTCGCTCTGTCGCGTCAGGAGAGAATAGCTGCGGGAGAGCTGGTGCCTTCTGGGCCTTGTTTCCTGGGCTTCATGTGCGCGCCCTGGGTTCACCCTGCCATGCTGAACTAAGCAGACATAGCCTCGACCCTTCAGCAGAGTGCGTGGCCTAGGATGGCACTCTGCTCCAATGCCATCTCCGGGCGTGGTCAAGGCCTGCCCTTTTGCTCTGGCGTTCAGTTGGACAGGGCACTAGGCCAGTGCCTTCCCCAGCGAGAGGTGACATGACATGTTCACAGCACACCATACACGCCCTGTGATGGGGAGTAATAGGTAACTGTCCTGCTTCACCGAGTCACACCCTGCCTCCGCCAATGCTGCCACATCCTGGAGCAAGATGTCATCTGACTGCCCGTTCCTCCAGGAGCTGTTTCTGCGAGTACAGGGCCGGGCCCCTGCTGGTATGCCCACTTCTGCCATATGGGCTGGTGGCCAAGGAGCTGCTGTCCCCTTCGGTCCAGAGGCACAGGACAGGCCTGCCTTCTGCCCAGACACTTTGCTCAGAGTGGAGCAGGCGCGTCTGCCCTAGTCGTCCGCTCTTGTCTCCTTAGCAGCCAGGATTCATTCTCTCCGCACAGGGAGAGGGGCACACTTGTCTTGCCACAGGCCCGCTGTTCCTGCTTGGGCAGGCTCTACTGCTACACGACCGTATCCCGACAGCAAGGCCAATGGCTCCTTCTCTTCATTCCCGAGCAGTGTGCTGCACTTTCCCATGACATGTCCTCGGGAGCGCAGTGACAGACGTGTCCCTTTCCTTAAGCCCCTTTCCACAGGCGCAAGCACGTTTCTCCCTCAGAGAGAGGGGATGCCCGGTCAAAGATCATTTCGCTCCATGAGGGTATATTACAACGTGCAGTGGAGAATAGCTCAGGCAAGCAGCAGCAGCATCCCACAGACCTGGCTTGAGTTCCCAAAGAATGCTGTGCTTTCCAGAGGGGATGCCCCAGAAAAAGAGGATTTCGCTCTATGCGGGTTTTCATACAACGTACTGTGGAGACTAGCACAGCCAAGCTGTAGGAGCATCCCACAGACCTGACTCTGAGTTTCCAAGGAAAGCTGTGCTTTCCCAGAGGAGATGCCCCGGAAAAGGGGATTTCGCACTATGCGGGTTTTATACAAGGAGCTGTGGAGAGTAGCACAGGCAAGCATTAGCAGCATCCCACAGACCCGACTCTGAGACTCCAAGGAAAGCTGTGCTTTCCCAGAGGGGATGCCCTGAAAAGAGGATTTCGCTCTATGGGCGTTTTATACAAGGAGCTGTGGAGACTAGCTCAGGCAAGCAGCAGCAGCATCCCACAGACCCGACTCTGAGTTTCCAAGGAAAGCTGTGCTTTCCCAGACGGGTTGCCCCGGAAAAGAGGATTTCGCTCTATGCGGGATTTATACATGGAGCTGTGGAGACTAGCTCAGGCAAGCATTTGCAGCATCCAAGAGAAGAGACTCTGAGTTTCCATGAAAGCTGGGCTTTCACAGTGGGGATGCCCCGGGAAAGATGATTTCACTCTATGCGGGTTCTATACAAGGAGCTGTGGAGACTAGCTCAGGCAAGCAGCAGCAGCATCCCACAGACCCGACTCTGAGTTCCCAAAGAATGCAGTGCTTTCCCAGATCGGATACCTGGGCATCGAGGTTTTCATTCTATGCGGATTTCTCCCACCATGCTCCGAAAGCTAGCCTAAAAGACAAGCAGCACCAGCAGCCCACAGAACCGACTCTGATTGCCCAGCGACTGCTGTGCTTTCACAGAGGTTTTCAGCATGGCGCGAACCGCACTTCGCTGCTGCTTCCTCAGCAAGGCTGTGGGCGTTTGCTCTGTCGCGTCAGGGAAGAATAGCTGCTGAGAGCTGGTGCCTCTTGGGCCTTGCTTTCCCGGGCTTCATGTTCGTGCCCTGGGTTCACCCTGCCAAGACGAACGAAGCAGACACAGCCTCGACCCTGCGGCAGCGTGCATGGCCTAGCATGGCACTCTGTTCCATGCCATCTCCGGGCGTGGGCAAGGCCTGCCTTTTAGCTCTGGCATTCAGGTGGACAGGGCACTAGGCCAGTGCCTTTACGAGCCGAGAGGAGACGTGACAGGATCACAGCACACCGCCCACGCCCTGCGATGGGTAGTCATGGATAACTGTCCTCCTTCTCCGGGACACCCCCTGCCTCCGCCAATGCTGCCACATCCTGGAGCAAGATGACATCTGACTGCCCGTTCCACCAGGAGCTGTTTCTGCGAGTTCAGGCCTGGGAGCCTGCTGGTATGCCCACGTCTGCCCTATGGACAGGTGGCCAAGGAGCTGCTCTCCTCTTGGGCCCAGAGACACAGGACAGGCCTGCCTTCTGCCCAGACTCTTTCCTCAGAGTGGAGCAGGCGGGTTTGCCCTAGTCGTCCGCTCGTGTCTCCTTAGCAGCCAGGCTTCATTCTCTCCGCACAGGGAGAGGCAGAAACTTGTCTTGCCACAAGCCCACTGTTCCTGCCAGGGCAGGCTCTCCTGCTTCAAGACAGTTTCCAGACAACAAGGCCAATGGCCCCTTCTCTTCATCCCAGAGAGTTTGCTGCACTTTCCCATGATATGCTCCTCGAGAGCCCAGTGACAGACGTGTCCCTTTCCTTAAGCCTCTTTGGACAGGTGCAAGCACGATTCTCCCTCAGACAGCGGGTTTACAGGGTCATAATCATTTCGCTCCATGAGGGTTTATCACAACGTGCTGTGAGGACTAGCTCAGTAAAGCATTAGCAGCATCCCACAGACCCGACTCTGAGTTTCCAAAGAAAGCTGTGCTTTCCCAGACGGGTTGCCCCGGAAAAAGAGGATTTCGCTCTATGCGGGATTTATACATGGAGCTGTGGAGACTAGCTCAGGCAAGCATTTGCAGCATCCAAGAGAAGAGACTCTGAGTTTCCATGAAAGCTGGGCTTTCACAGTGGGGATGCCCCGGGAAAGATGATTTCGCTCTATGCGGGTTCTATACAAGGAGCTGTGGAGACTAGCTCAGGCAAGCAGCAGCAGCATCCCACAGACCCGACTCTGAGTTCACAAAGAATGCTGTGTTTTGCCAGAAGGAAAGCCTGGGCAAAGAGGCTTTTGCTTTATGTGGGTTTCTCCCACCGTTCTACAAATACTAGGATAAGGCAAGCAGCACCAGCAGCCCACAGAACCGACTCTGATTCCGAGAGACTGCTGTGTTTTCCCAGAGGTTTTCACCATGGCGCGAACCGCACATGGCTGCTCCTTCCTCAGCAAGGCTGTGGGCGTTCGCTCTGTCGCGTCAGGAGAGAATAGCTGCGGGAGAGCTGGTGCCTTCTGGGCCTTGTTTCCTGGGCTTCATGTGCGCGCCCTGGGTTCACCCTGCCATGCTGAACTAAGCAGACATAGCCTCGACCCTTCAGCAGAGTGCGTGGCCTAGGATGGCACTCTGCTCCAATGCCATCTCCGGGCGTGGTCAAGGCCTGCCCTTTTGCTCTGGCGTTCAGTTGGACAGGGCACTAGGCCAGTGCCTTCCCCAGCGAGAGGTGACATGACATGTTCACAGCACACCATACACGCCCTGTGATGGGGAGTAATAGGTAACTGTCCTGCTTCACCGAGTCACACCCTGCCTCCGCCAATGCTGCCACATCCTGGAGCAAGATGTCATCTGACTGCCCGTTCCTCCAGGAGCTGTTTCTGCGAGTACAGGGCCGGGCCCCTGCTGGTATGCCCACTTCTGCCATATGGGCTGGTGGCCAAGGAGCTGCTGTCCCCTTCGGTCCAGAGGCACAGGACAGGCCTGCCTTCTGCCCAGACACTTTGCTCAGAGTGGAGCAGGCGCGTCTGCCCTAGTCGTCCGCTCTTGTCTCCTTAGCAGCCAGGATTCATTCTCTCCGCACAGGGAGAGGGGCACACTTGTCTTGCCACAGGCCCGCTGTTCCTGCTTGGGCAGGCTCGACTGCTACACGACCGTGTCCCGACAGCAAGGCCAATGGCTCCTTCTCTTCATTCCCGAGCAGTGTGCTGCACTTTCCCATGACATGTCCTCGGGAGCGCAGTGACAGACGTGTCCCTTTCCTTAAGCCCCTTTCCACAGGCGCAAGCACGTTTCTCCCTCAGAGAGAGGGGATGCCCGGTCAAAGATCATTTCGCTCCATGAGGGTATATTACAACGTGCAGTGGAGAATAGCTCAGGCAAGCAGCAGCAGCATCCCACAGACCTGGCTTGAGTTCCCAAAGAATGCTGTGCTTTCCCAGAGGGGATGCCCCAGAAAAAGAGGATTTCGCTCTATGCGGGTTTTCATACAACGTACTGTGGAGACTAGCACAGCCAAGCTGTAGGAGCATCCCACAGACCTGACTCTGAGTTTCCAAGGAAAGCTGTGCTTTCCCAGAGGAGATGCCCCGGAAAAGGGGATTTCGCACTATGCGGGTTTTATACAAGGAGCTGTGGAGAGTAGCACAGGCAAGCATTAGCAGCATCCCACAGACCCGACTCTGAGACTCCAAGGAAAGCTGTGCTTTCCCAGAGGGGATGCCCTGAAAAGAGGATTTCGCTCTATGGGGGTTTTATACAAGGAGCTGTGGAGACTAGCTCAGGCAAGCAGCAGCAGCATCCCACAGACCCGACTCTGAGTTTCCAAGGAAAGCTGTGCTTTCCCAGACGGGTTGCCCCGGAAAAGAGGATTTCGCTCTATGCGGGATTTATACATGGAGCTGTGGAGACTAGCTCAGGCAAGCATTTGCAGCATCCAAGAGAAGAGACTCTGAGTTTCCATGAAAGCTGGGCTTTCACAGTGGGGATGCCCCGGGAAAGATGATTTCACTCTATGCGGGTTCTATACAAGGAGCTGTGGAGACTAGCTCAGGCAAGCAGCAGCAGCATCCCACAGACCCGACTCTGAGTTCCCAAAGAATGCAGTGCTTTCCCAGATCGGATACCTGGGCATCGAGGTTTTCATTCTATGCGGATTTCTCCCACCATGCTCCGAAAGCTAGCCTAAAAGACAAGCAGCACCAGCAGCCCACAGAACCGACTCTGATTGCCCAGCGACTGCTGTGCTTTCACAGAGGTTTTCAGCATGGCGCGAACCGCACTTCGCTGCTGCTTCCTCAGCAAGGCTGTGGGCGTTTGCTCTGTCGCGTCAGGGAAGAATAGCTGCTGAGAGCTGGTGCCTCTTGGGCCTTGCTTTCCCGGGCTTCATGTTCGTGCCCTGGGTTCACCCTGCCAAGACGAACGAAGCAGACACAGCCTCGACCCTGCGGCAGCGTGCATGGCCTAGCATGGCACTCTGTTCCATGCCATCTCCGGGCGTGGGCAAGGCCTGCCTTTTAGCTCTGGCATTCAGGTGGACAGGGCACTAGGCCAGTGCCTTTACGAGCCGAGAGGAGACGTGACAGGATCACAGCACACCGCCCACGCCCTGCGATGGGTAGTCATGGATAACTGTCCTCCTTCTCGGGACACCCCCTGCCTCCGCCAATGCTGCCACATCCTGGAGCAAGATGACATCTGACTGCCCGTTCCACCAGGAGCTGTTTCTGCGAGTTCAGGCCTGGGAGCCTGCTGGTATGCCCACGTCTGCCCTATGGACAGGTGGCCAAGGAGCTGCTCTCCTCTTGGGCCCAGAGACACAGGACAGGCCTGCCTTCTGCCCAGACTCTTTCCTCAGAGTGGAGCAGGCGGGTTTGCCCTAGTCGTCCGCTCGTGTCTCCTTAGCCGCCAGGCTTCATTCTCTCCGCACAGGGAGAGGCAGAAACTTGTCTTGCCACAAGCCCACTGTTCCTGCCAGGGCAGGCTCTCCTGCTTCAAGACAGTTTCCAGACAACAAGGCCAATGGCCCCTTCTCTTCATCCCAGAGAGTTTGCTGCACTTTCCCATGATATGCTCCTCGAGAGCCCAGTGACAGACGTGTCCCTTTCCTTAAGCCTCTTTGGACAGGTGCAAGCACGATTCTCCCTCAGACAGCGGGTTTACAGGGTCATAATCATTTCGCTCCATGAGGGTTTATCACAACGTGCTGTGAGGACTAGCTCAGTAAAGCATTAGCAGCATCCCACAGACCCGACTCTGAGTTTCCAAAGAAAGCTGTGCTTTCCCAGACGGGTTGCCCCGGAGAAAGAGGATTTCGCTCTATGCGGGATTTATACATGGAGCTGTGGAGACTAGCTCAGGCAAGCATTTGCAGCATCCAAGAGAAGAGACTCTGAGTTTCCATGAAAGCTGGGCTTTCACAGTGGGGATGCCCCGGGAAAGATGATTTCGCTCTATGCGGGTTCTATACAAGGAGCTGTGGAGACTAGCTCAGGCAAGCAGCAGCAGCATCCCACAGACCCGACTCTGAGTTCACAAAGAATGCTGTGTTTTGCCAGAAGGAAAGCCTGGGCAAAGAGGCTTTTGCTTTATGTGGGTTTCTCCCACCGTTCTACAAATACTAGGATAAGGCAAGCAGCACCAGCAGCCCACAGAACCGACTCTGATTCCGAGAGACTGCTGTGTTTTCCCAGAGGTTTTCACCATGGCGCGAACCGCACATGGCTGCTCCTTCCTCAGCAAGGCTGTGGGCGTTCGCTCTGTCGCGTCAGGAGAGAATAGCTGCGGGAGAGCTGGTGCCTTCTGGGCCTTGTTTCCTGGGCTTCATGTGCGCGCCCTGGGTTCACCCTGCCATGCTGAACTAAGCAGACATAGCCTCGACCCTTCAGCAGAGTGCGTGGCCTAGGATGGCACTCTGCTCCAATGCCATCTCCGGGCGTGGTCAAGGCCTGCCCTTTTGCTCTGGCGTTCAGTTGGACAGGGCACTAGGCCAGTGCCTTCCCCAGCGAGAGGTGACATGACATGTTCACAGCACACCATACACGCCCTGTGATGGGGAGTAATAGGTAACTGTCCTGCTTCACCGAGTCACACCCTGCCTCCGCCAATGCTGCCACATCCTGGAGCAAGATGTCATCTGACTGCCCGTTCCTCCAGGAGCTGTTTCTGCGAGTACAGGGCCGGGCCCCTGCTGGTATGCCCACTTCTGCCATATGGGCTGGTGGCCAAGGAGCTGCTGTCCCCTTCGGTCCAGAGGCACAGGACAGGCCTGCCTTCTGCCCAGACACTTTCCTCAGAGTGGAGCAGGCGCGTCTGCCCTAGTCGTCCGCTCTTGTCTCCTTAGCAGCCAGGATTCATTCTCTCCGCACAGGGAGAGGGGCACACTTGTCTTGCCACAGGCCCGCTGTTCCTGCTTGGGCAGGCTCTACTGCTACACGACCGTGTCCCGACAGCAAGGCCAATGGCTCCTTCTCTTCATTCCCGAGCAGTGTGCTGCACTTTCCCATGACATGTCCTCGGGAGCGCAGTGACAGACGTGTCCCTTTCCTTAAGCCCCTTTCCACAGGCGCAAGCACGTTTCTCCCTCAGAGAGAGGGGATGCCCGGTCAAAGATCATTTCGCTCCATGAGGGTATATTACAACGTGCAGTGGAGAATAGCTCAGGCAAGCAGCAACAGCATCCCACAGACCTGGCTTGAGTTCCCAAAGAATGCTGTGCTTTCCCAGAGGGGATGCCCCAGAAAAAGAGGATTTCGCTCTATGCGGGTTTTCATACAACGTACTGTGGAGACTAGCACAGCCAAGCTTTAGGAGCATCCCACAGACAAGACTCTGAGTTTCCAAGGAAAGCTGTGCTTTCCCAGAGGAGATGCCCCGGAAAAGGGGATTTCGCACTATGCGGGTGTTATACAAGGAGCTGTGGAGAGTAGCACAGGCAAGCATTAGCAGCATCCCACAGACCCGACTCTGAGACTCCAAGGAAAGCTGTGCTTTCCCAGAGGGGATGCCCTGAAAAGAGGATTTCGCTCTATGGGGGTTTTATACAAGGAGCTGTGGAGACTAGCTCAGGCAAGCAGCAGCAGCATCCCACAGACCCGACTCTGAGTTTCCAAGGAAAGCTGTGCTTTCCCAGACGGGTTGCCCCGGAAAAGAGGATTTCGCTCTATGCGGGATTTATACATGGAGCTGTGGAGACTAGCTCAGGCAAGCATTTGCAGCATCCAAGAGAAGAGACTCTGAGTTTCCATGAAAGCTGGGCTTTCACAGTGGGGATGCCCCGGGAAAGATGATTTCACTCTATGCGGGTTCTATACAAGGAGCTGTGGAGACTAGCTCAGGCAAGCAGCAGCAGCATCCCACAGACCCGACTCTGAGTTCAATGCAGTGCTTTCCCAGATCGGATACCTGGGCATCGAGGTTTTCATTCTATGCGGATTTCTCCCACCATGCTCCGAAAGCTAGCCTAAAAGACAAGCAGCACCAGCAGCCCACAGAACCGACTCTGATTGCCCAGCGACTGCTGTGCTTTCACAGAGGTTTTCAGCATGGCGCGAACCGCACTTCGCTGCTGCTTCCTCAGCAAGGCTGTGGGCGTTTGCTCTGTCGCGTCAGGGAAGAATAGCTGCTGAGAGCTGGTGCCTCTTGGGCCTTGCTTTCCCGGGCTTCATGTTCGTGCCCTGGGTTCACCCTGCCAAGACGAACGAAGCAGACACAGCCTCGACCCTGCGGCAGCGTGCATGGCCTAGGATGGCACTCTGTTCCATGCCATCTCCGGGCGTGGGCAAGGCCTGCCTTTTAGCTCTGGCATTCAGGTGGACAGGGCACTAGGCCAGTGCCTTTACGAGCCGAGAGGAGACGTGACAGGATCACAGCACACCGCCCACGCCCTGCGATGGGTAGTCATGGATAACTGTCCTCCTTCTCCGGGACACCCCCTGCCTCCGCCAATGCTGCCACATCCTGGAGCAAGATGACATCTGACTGCCCGTTCCACCAGGAGCTGTTTCTGCGAGTTCAGGGCCGGGAGCCTGCTGGTATGCCCACGTCTGCCCTATGGACAGGTGGCCAAGGAGCTGCTCTCCTCTTGGGCCCAGAGACACAGGACAGGCCTGCCTTCTGCCCAGACTCTTTCCTCAGAGTGGAGCAGGCGGGTTTGCCCTAGTCGTCCGCTCGTGTCTCCTTAGCAGCCAGGCTTCATTCTCTCCGCACAGGGAGAGGCAGAAACTTGTCCTGCCACAAGCCCACTGTTCCTGCCAGGGCAGGCTCTCCTGCTTCAAGACAGTTTCCAGACAACAAGGCCAATGGCCCCTTCTCTTCATCCCAGAGAGTTTGCTGCACTTTCCCATGATATGCTCCTCGAGAGCCCAGTGACAGACGTGTCCCTTTCCTTAAGCCTCTTTGGACAGGTGCAAGCACGATTCTCCCTCAGACAGCGGGTTTACAGGGTCATAATCATTTCGCTCCATGAGGGTTTATCACAACGTGCTGTGAGGACTAGCTCAGTAAAGCATTAGCAGCATCCCACAGACCCGACTCTGAGTTTCCAAAGAAAGCTGTGCTTTCCCAGACGGGTTGCCCCGGAAAAAGAGGATTTCGCTCTATGCGGGATTTATACATGGAGCTGTGGAGACTAGCTCAGGCAAGCATTTGCAGCATCCAAGAGAAGAGACTCTGAGTTTCCATGAAAGCTGGGCTTTCACAGTGGGGATGCCCCGGGAAAGATGATTTCGCTCTATGCGGGTTCTATACAAGGAGCTGTGGAGACTAGCTCAGGCAAGCAGCAGCAGCAGCATCCCACAGACCCGACTCTGAGTTCACAAAGAATGCTGTGTTTTGCCAGAAGGAAAGCCTGGGCAAAGAGGCTTTTGCTTTATGTGGGTTTCTCCCACCGTTCTACCAATACTAGGATAAGGCAAGCAGCACCAGCAGCCCACAGAACCGACTCTGATTCCGAGAGACTGCTGTGTTTTCCCAGAGGTTTTCACCATGGCGCGAACCGCACATGGCTGCTCCTTCCTCAGCAAGGCTGTGGGCGTTCGCTCTGTCGCGTCAGGAGAGAATAGCTGCGGGAGAGCTGGTGCCTTCTGGGCCTTGTTTCCTGGGCTTCATGTGCGCGCCCTGGGTTCACCCTGCCATGCTGAACTAAGCAGACATAGCCTCGACCCTTCAGCAGAGTGCGTGGCCTAGGATGGCACTCTGCTCCAATGCCATCTCCGGGCGTGGTCAAGGCCTGCCCTTTTGCTCTGGCGTTCAGTTGGACAGGGCACTAGGCCAGTGCCTTCCCCAGCGAGAGGTGACATGACATGTTCACAGCACACCATACATGCCCTGTGATGGGGAGTAATAGGTAACTGTCCTGCTTCACCGAGTCACACCCTGCCTCCGCCAATGCTGCCACATCCTGGAGCAAGATGTCATCTGACTGCCCGTTCCTCCAGGAGCTGTTTCTGCGAGTACAGGGCCGGGCCCCTGCTGGTATGCCCACTTCTGCCATATGGGCTGGTGGCCAAGGAGCTGCTGTCCCCTTCGGTCCAGAGGCACAGGACAGGCCTGCCTTCTGCCCAGACACTTTGCTCAGAGTGGAGCAGGCGCGTCTGCCCTAGTCGTCCGCTCTTGTCTCCTTAGCAGCCAGGATTCATTCTCTCCGCACAGGGAGAGGGGCACACTTGTCTTGCCACAGGCCCGCTGTTCCTGCTTGGGCAGGCTCTACTGCTACACGACCGTATCCCGACAGCAAGGCCAATGGCTCCTTCTCTTCATTCCCGAGCAGTGTGCTGCACTTTCCCATGACATGTCCTCGGGAGCGCAGTGACAGACGTGTCCCTTTCCTTAAGCCCCTTTCCACAGGCGCAAGCACGTTTCTCCCTCAGAGAGAGGGGATGCCCGGTCAAAGATCATTTCGCTCCATGAGGGTATATTACAACGTGCAGTGGAGAATAGCTCAGGCAAGCAGCAGCAGCATCCCACAGACCTGGCTTGAGTTCCCAAAGAATGCTGTGCTTTCCAGAGGGGATGCCCCAGAAAAAGAGGATTTCGCTCTATGCGGGTTTTCATACAACGTACTGTGGAGACTAGCACAGCCAAGCTGTAGGAGCATCCCACAGACCTGACTCTGAGTTTCCAAGGAAAGCTGTGCTTTCCCAGAGGAGATGCCCCGGAAAAGGGGATTTCGCACTATGCGGGTTTTATACAAGGAGCTGTGGAGAGTAGCACAGGCAAGCATTAGCAGCATCCCACAGACCCGACTCTGAGACTCCAAGGAAAGCTGTGCTTTCCCAGAGGGGATGCCCTGAAAAGAGGATTTCGCTCTATGGGCGTTTTATACAAGGAGCTGTGGAGACTAGCTCAGGCAAGCAGCAGCAGCATCCCACAGACCCGACTCTGAGTTTCCAAGGAAAGCTGTGCTTTCCCAGACGGGTTGCCCCGGAAAAGAGGATTTCGCTCTATGCGGGATTTATACATGGAGCTGTGGAGACTAGCTCAGGCAAGCATTTGCAGCATCCAAGAGAAGAGACTCTGAGTTTCCATGAAAGCTGGGCTTTCACAGTGGGGATGCCCCGGGAAAGATGATTTCACTCTATGCGGGTTCTATAAAGGAGCTGTGGAGACTAGCTCAGGCAAGCAGCAGCAGCATCCCACAGACCCGACTCTGAGTTCCCAAAGAATGCAGTACTTTCCCAGATCGGATACCTGGGCATCGAGGTTTTCATTCTATGCGGATTTCTCCCACCATGCTCCGAAAGCTAGCCTAAAAGACAAGCAGCACCAGCAGCCCACAGAACCGACTCTGATTGCCCAGCGACTGCTGTGCTTTCACAGAGGTTTTCAGCATGGCGCGAACCGCACTTCGCTGCTGCTTCCTCAGCAAGGCTGTGGGCGTTTGCTCTGTCGCGTCAGGGAAGAATAGCTGCTGAGAGCTGGTGCCTCTTGGGCCTTGCTTTCCCGGGCTTCATGTTCGTGCCCTGGGTTCACCCTGCCAAGACGAACGAAGCAGACACAGCCTCGACCCTGCGGCAGCGTGCATGGCCTAGCATGGCACTCTGTTCCATGCCATCTCCGGGCGTGGGCAAGGCCTGCCTTTTAGCTCTGGCATTCAGGTGGACAGGGCACTAGGCCAGTGCCTTTACGAGCCGAGAGGAGACGTGACAGGATCACAGCACACCGCCCACGCCCTGCGATGGGTAGTCATGGATAACTGTCCTCCTTCTCCGGGACACCCCCTGCCTCCGCCAATGCTGCCACATCCTGGAGCAAGATGACATCTGACTGCCCGTTCCACCAGGAGCTGTTTCTGCGAGTTCAGGGCCGGGAGCCTGCTGGTATGCCCACGTCTGCCCTATGGACAGGTGGCCAAGGAGCTGCTCTCCTCTTGGGCCCAGAGACACAGGACAGGCCTGCCTTCTGCCCAGACTCTTTCCTCAGAGTGGAGCAGGCGGGTTTGCCCTAGTCATCCGCTCGTGTCTCCTTAGCAGCCAGGCTTCATTCTCTCCGCACAGGGAGAGGCAGAAACTTGTCTTGCCACAAGCCCACTGTTCCTGCCAGGGCAGGCTCTCCTGCTTCAAGACAGTTTCCAGACAACAAGGCCAATGGCACCTTCTCTTCATCCCAGAGAGTTTGCTGCACTTTCCCATGATATGCTCCTCGAGAGCCCAGTGACAGACGTGTCCCTTTCCTTAAGCCTCTTTGGACAGGTGCAAGCACTATTCTCCCTCAGACAGCGGGTTTACAGGGTCATAATCATTTCGCTCCATGAGGGTTTATCACAACGTGCTGTGAGGACTAGCTCAGTAAAGCATTAGCAGCATCCCACAGACCCGACTCTGAGTTTCCAAAGAAAGCTGTGCTTTCCCAGACGGGTTGCCCCGGAAAAAGAGGATTTCGCTCTATGCGGGTTTTCATACAACGTACTGTGGAGACTAGCACAGCCAAGCTGTAGGAGCATCCCACAGACCTGACTCTGAGTTTCCAAGGAAAGCTGTGCTTTCCCAGAGGAGATGCCCCGGAAAAGGGGATTTCGCACTATGCGGGTTTTATACAAGGAGCTGTGGAGAGTAGCACAGGCAAGCATTAGCAGCATCCCACAGACCCGACTCTGAGACTCCAAGGAAAGCTGTGCTTTCCCAGAGGGGATGCCCTGAAAAGAGGATTTCGCTCTATGGGCGTTTTATACAAGGAGCTGTGGAGACTAGCTCAGGCAAGCAGCAGCAGCATCCCACAGACCCGACTCTGAGTTTCCAAGGAAAGCTGTGCTTTCCCAGACGGGTTGCCCCGGAAAAGAGGATTTCGCTCTATGCGGGATTTATACATGGAGCTGTGGAGACTAGCTCAGGCAAGCATTTGCAGCATCCAAGAGAAGAGACTCTGAGTTTCCATGAAAGCTGGGCTTTCACAGTGGGGATGCCCCGGGAAAGATGATTTCACTCTATGCGGGTTCTATAAAGGAGCTGTGGAGACTAGCTCAGGCAAGCAGCAGCAGCATCCCACAGACCCGACTCTGAGTTCCCAAAGAATGCAGTACTTTCCCAGATCGGATACCTGGGCATCGAGGTTTTCATTCTATGCGGATTTCTCCCACCATGCTCCGAAAGCTAGCCTAAAAGACAAGCAGCACCAGCAGCCCACAGAACCGACTCTGATTGCCCAGCGACTGCTGTGCTTTCACAGAGGTTTTCAGCATGGCGCGAACCGCACTTCGCTGCTGCTTCCTCAGCAAGGCTGTGGGCGTTTGCTCTGTCGCGTCAGGGAAGAATAGCTGCTGAGAGCTGGTGCCTCTTGGGCCTTGCTTTCCCGGGCTTCATGTTCGTGCCCTGGGTTCACCCTGCCAAGACGAACGAAGCAGACACAGCCTCGACCCTGCGGCAGCGTGCATGGCCTAGCATGGCACTCTGTTCCATGCCATCTCCGGGCGTGGGCAAGGCCTGCCTTTTAGCTCTGGCATTCAGGTGGACAGGGCACTAGGCCAGTGCCTTTACGAGCCGAGAGGAGACGTGACAGGATCACAGCACACCGCCCACGCCCTGCGATGGGTAGTCATGGATAACTGTCCTCCTTCTCCGGGACACCCCCTGCCTCCGCCAATGCTGCCACATCCTGGAGCAAGATGACATCTGACTGCCCGTTCCACCAGGAGCTGTTTCTGCGAGTTCAGGGCCGGGAGCCTGCTGGTATGCCCACGTCTGCCCTATGGACAGGTGGCCAAGGAGCTGCTCTCCTCTTGGGCCCAGAGACACAGGACAGGCCTGCCTTCTGCCCAGACTCTTTCCTCAGAGTGGAGCAGGCGGGTTTGCCCTAGTCATCCGCTCGTGTCTCCTTAGCAGCCAGGCTTCATTCTCTCCGCACAGGGAGAGGCAGAAACTTGTCTTGCCACAAGCCCACTGTTCCTGCCAGGGCAGGCTCTCCTGCTTCAAGACAGTTTCCAGACAACAAGGCCAATGGCCCCTTCTCTTCATCCCAGAGAGTTTGCTGCACTTTCCCATGATATGCTCCTCGAGAGCCCAGTGACAGACGTGTCCCTTTCCTTAAGCCTCTTTGGACAGGTGCAAGCACGATTCTCCCTCAGACAGCGGGTTTACAGGGTCATAATCATTTCGCTCCATGAGGGTTTATCACAACGTGCTGTGAGGACTAGCTCAGTAAAGCATTAGCAGCATCCCACAGACCCGACTCTGAGTTTCCAAAGAAAGCTGTGCTTTCCCAGACGGGTTGCCCCGGAAAAAGAGGATTTCGCTCTATGCGGGATTTATACATGGAGCTGTGGAGACTAGCTCAGGCAAGCATTTGCAGCATCCAAGAGAAGAGACTCTGAGTTTCCATGAAAGCTGGGCTTTCACAGTGGGGATGCCCCGGGAAAGATGATTTCGCTCTATGCGGGTTCTATACAAGGAGCTGTGGAGACTAGCTCAGGCAAGCAGCAGCAGCATCCCACAGACCCGACTCTGAGTTCACAAAGAATGCTGTGTTTTGCCAGAAGGAAAGCCTGGGCAAAGAGGCTTTTGCTTTATGTGGGTTTCTCCCACCGTTCTACAAATACTAGGATAAGGCAAGCAGCACCAGCAGCCCACAGAACCGACTCTGATTCCGAGAGACTGCTGTGTTTTCCCAGAGGTTTTCACCATGGCGCGAACCGCACATGGCTGCTCCTTCCTCAGCAAGGCTGTGGGCGTTCGCTCTGTCGCGTCAGGAGAGAATAGCTGCGGGAGAGCTGGTGCCTTCTGGGCCTTGTTTCCTGGGCTTCATGTGCGCGCCCTGGGTTCACCCTGCCATGCTGAACTAAGCAGACATAGCCTCGACCCTTCAGCAGAGTGCGTGGCCTAGGATGGCACTCTGCTCCAATGCCATCTCCGGGCGTGGTCAAGGCCTGCCCTTTTGCTCTGGCGTTCAGTTGGACAGGGCACTAGGCCAGTGCCTTCCCCAGCGAGAGGTGACATGACATGTTCACAGCACACCATACACGCCCTGTGATGGGGAGTAATAGGTAACTGTCCTGCTTCACCGAGTCACACTCTGCCTCCGCCAATGCTGCCACATCCTGGAGCAAGATGTCATCTGACTGCCCGTTCCTCCAGGAGCTGTTTCTGCGAGTACAGGGCCGGGCCCCTGCTGGTATGCCCACTTCTGCCATATGGGCTGGTGGCCAAGGAGCTGCTGTCCCCTTCGGTCCAGAGGCACAGGACAGGCCTGCCTTCTGCCCAGACACTTTCCTCAGAGTGGAGCAGGCGCGTCTGCCCTAGTCGTCCGCTCTTGTCTCCTTAGCAGCCAGGATTCATTCTCTCCGCACAGGGAGAGGTGGACACTTGTCTTGCCACAGGCCCGCTGTTCCTGCTTGGGCAGGCTCTACTCTACACGACCGTGTCCCGACAGCAAGGCCAATGGCTCCTTCTCTTCATTCCCGAGCAGTGTGCTGCACTTTCCCATGACATGTCCTCGGGAGCGCAGTGACAGACGTGTCCCTTTCCTTAAGCCCCTTTCCACAGGCGCAAGCACGTTTCTCCCTCAGAGAGAGGGGATGCCCGGTCAAAGATCATTTCGCTCCATGAGGGTATATTACAACGTGCAGTGGAGAATAGCTCAGGCAAGCAGCAGCAGCATCCCACAGACCTGGCTTGAGTTCCCAAAGAATGCTGTGCTTTCCAGAGGGGATGCCCCAGAAAAAGAGGATTTCGCTCTATGCGGGTTTTCATACAACGTACTGTGGAGACTAGCACAGCCAAGCTGTAGGAGCATCCCACAGACCTGACTCTGAGTTTCCAAGGAAAGCTGTGCTTTCCCAGAGGAGATGCCCCGGAAAAGGGGATTTCGCACTATGCGGGTTTTATACAAGGAGCTGTGGAGAGTAGCACAGGCAAGCATTAGCAGCATCCCACAGACCCGACTCTGAGACTCCAAGGAAAGCTGTGCTTTCCCAGAGGGGATGCCCTGAAAAGAGGATTTCGCTCTATGGGGGTTTTATACAAGGAGCTGTGGAGACTAGCTCAGGCAAGCAGCAGCAGCATCCCACAGACCCGACTCTGAGTTCCCAAAGAATGCAGTGCTTTCCCAGATCGGATACCTGGGCATCGAGGTTTTCATTCTATGCGGATTTCTCCCACCATGCTCCGAAAGCTAGCCTAAAAGACAAGCAGCACCAGCAGCCCACAGAACCGACTCTGATTGCCCAGCGACTGCTGTGCTTTCACAGAGGTTTTCAGCATGGCGCGAACCGCACTTCGCTGCTGCTTCCTCAGCAAGGCTGTGGGCGTTTGCTCTGTCGCGTCAGGGAAGAATAGCTGCTGAGAGCTGGTGCCTCTTGGGCCTTGCTTTCCCGGGCTACATGTTCGTGCCCTGGGTTCACCCTGCCAAGACGAACGAAGCAGACACAGCCTCGACCCTTCGGCAGCGTGCATGGCCTAGCATGGCACTCTGTTCCATGCCATCTCCGGGCGTGGGCAAGGCCTGCCTTTTAGCTCTGGCATTCAGGTGGACAGGGCACTAGGCCAGTGCCTTTACGAGCCGAGAGGAGACGTGACAGGATCACAGCACACCGCCCACGCCCTGCGATGGGTAGTCATGGATAACTGTCCTCCTTCTCCGGGACACCCCCTGCCTCCGCCAATGCTGCCACATCCTGGAGCAAGATGACATCTGACTGCCCGTTCCACCAGGAGCTGTTTCTGCGAGTTCAGGGCCGGGAGCCTGCTGGTATGCCCACGTCTGCCCTATGGACAGGTGACCAAGGAGCTGCTCTCCTCTTGGGCCCAGAGACACAGGACAGGCCTGCCTTCTGCCCAGACTCTTTCCTCAGAGTGGAGCAGGCGGGTTTGCCCTAGTCGTCCGCTCGTGTCTCCTTAGCAGCCAGGCTTCATTCTCTCCGCACAGGGAGAGGCAGAAACTTGTCTTGCCACAAGCCCACTGTTCCTGCCAGGGCAGGCTCTCCTGCTTCAAGACAGTTTCCAGACAACAAGGCCAATGGCCCCTTCTCTTCATCCCAGAGAGTTTGCTGCACTTTCACATGATATGCTCCTCGAGAGCCCAGTGACAGACGTGTCCCTTTCCTTAAGCCTCTTTGGACAGATGCAAGCACGATTCTCCCTCAGACAGCGGGTTTACAGGGTCATAATCATTTCGCTCCATGAGGGTTTATTACAACGTGCTGTGAGGACTAGCTCAGTAAAGCATTAGCAGCATCCCACAGACCCGACTCTGAGTTTCCAAAGAAAGCTGTGCTTTCCCAGACGGGTTGCCCCGGAAAAAGAGGATTTCGCTCTATGCGGGATTTATACATGGAGCTGTGGAGACTAGCTCAGGCAAGCAGCAGCAGCATCCAAGAGAAGAGACTCTGAGTTTCCATGAAAGCTGGGCTTTCACAGTGGGGATGCCCCGGGAAAGATGATTTCGCTCTATGCGGGTTCTATACAAGGAGCTGTGGAGACTAGCTCAGGCAAGCAGCAGCAGCAGCATCCCACAGACCCGACTCTGAGTTCACAAAGAATGCTGTGTTTTGCCAGAAGGAAAGCCTGGGCAAAGAGGCTTTTGCTTTATGTGGGTTTCTCCCATCGTTCTACAAATACTAGGATAAGGCAAGCAGCACCAGCAGCCCACAGAACCGACTCTGATTCCGAGAGACTGCTGTGTTTTCCCAGAGGTTTTCACCATGGCGCGAACCGCACATGGCTGCTCCTTCCTCAGCAAGGCTGTGGGCGTTCGCTCTGTCGCGTCAGGAGAGAATAGCTGCGGGAGAGCTGGTGCCTTCTGGGCCTTGTTTCCTGGGCTTCATGTGCGCGCCCTGGGTTCACCCTGCCATGCTGAACTAAGCAGACATAGCCTCGACCCTTCGGCAGAGTGCGTGGCCTAGGATGGCACTCTGCTCCAATGCCATCTCCGGGCGTGGTCAAGGCCTGCCCTTTTGCTCTGGCGTTCAGTTGGACAGGGCACTAGGCCAGTGCCTTCCCCAGCGAGAGGTGACATGACATGTTCACAGCACACCATACACGCCCTGTGATGGGGAGTAATAGGTAACTGTCCTGCTTCGCCGAGTCACACCCTGCCTCCGCCAATGCTGCCACATCCTGGAGCAAGATGTCATCTGACTGCCCGTTCCTCCAGGAGCTGTTTCTGCGAGTACAGGGCCGGGCCCCTGCTGGTATGCCCACTTCTGCCATATGGGCTGGTGGCCAAGGAGCTGCTGTCCCCTTCGGTCCAGAGGCACAGGACAGGCCTGCCTTCTGCCCAGACACTTTCCTCAGAGTGGAGCAGGCGCGTCTGCCCTAGTCGTCCGCTCTTGTCTCCTTAGCAGCCAGGATTCATTCTCTCCGCACAGGGAGAGGGGGACACTTGTCTTGCCACAGGCCCGCTGTTCCTGCTTGGGCAGGCTCTACTCTACACGACCGTGTCCCGACAGCAAGGCCAATGGCTCCTTCTCTTCATTCCCGAGCAGTGTGCTGCACTTTCCCATGACATGTCCTCGGGAGCGCAGTGACAGACGTGTCCCTTTCCTTAAGCCCCTTTCCACAGGCGCAAGCACGTTTCTCCCTCAGAGAGAGGGGATGCCCGGTCAAAGATCATTTCGCTCCATGAGGGTATATTACAACGTGCAGTGGAGAATAGCTCAGGCAAGCAGCAGCAGCATCCCACAGACCTGGCTTGAGTTCCCAAAGAATGCTGTGCTTTCCAGAGGGGATGCCCCAGAAAAAGAGGATTTCGCTCTATGCGGGTTTTCATACAACGTACTGTGGAGACTAGCACAGCCAAGCTGTAGGAGCATCCCACAGACCTGACTCTGAGTTTCCAAGGAAAGCTGTGCTTTCCCAGAGGAGATGCCCCGGAAAAGGGGATTTCGCACTATGCGGGTTTTATACAAGGAGCTGTGGAGAGTAGCACAGGCAAGCATTAGCAGCATCCCACAGACCCGACTCTGAGACTCCAAGGAAAGCTGTGCTTTCCCAGAGGGGATGCCCTGAAAAGAGGATTTCGCTCTATGGGGGTTTTATACAAGGAGCTGTGGAGACTAGCTCAGGCAAGCAGCAGCAGCATCCCACAGACCCGACTCTGAGTTTCCAAGGAAAGCTGTGCTTTCCCAGACGGGTTGCCCCGGAAAAGAGGATTTCGCTCTATGCGGGATTTATACATGGAGCTGTGGAGACTAGCTCAGGCAAGCATTTGCAGCATCCAAGAGAAGAGACTCTGAGTTTCCATGAAAGCTGGGCTTTCACAGTGGGGATGCCCCGGGAAAGATGATTTCACTCTATGCGGGTTCTATACAAGGAGCTGTGGAGACTAGCTTAGGCAAGCAGCAGCAGCATCCCACAGACCCGACTCTGAGTTCCCAAAGAATGCAGTGCTTTCCCAGATCGGATACTTGGGCATCGAGGTTTTCATTCTATGCGGATTTCTCCCACCATGCTCCGAAAGCTAGCCTAAAAGACAAGCAGCACCAGCAGCCCACAGAACCGACTCTGATTGCCCAGCGACTGCTGTGCTTTCACAGAGGTTTTCAGCATGGCGCGAACCGCACTTCGCTGCTGCTTCCTCAGCAAGGCTGTGGGCGTTTGCTCTGTCGCGTCAGGGAAGAATAGCTGCTGAGAGCTGGTGCCTCTTGGGCCTTGCTTTCCCGGGCTTCATGTTCGTGCCCTGGGTTCACCCTGCCAAGACAAACGAAGCAGACACAGCCTCGACCCTTCGGCAGCGTGCATGGCCTAGCATGGCACTCTGTTCCATGCCATCTCCGGGCGTGGGCAAGGCCTGCCTTTTAGCTCTGGCATTCAGGTGGACAGGGCACTAGGCCAGTGCCTTTACGAGCCGAGAGGAGACGTGACAGGATCACAGCACACCGCCCACGCCCTGCGATGGGTAGTCATGGATAACTGTCCTCCTTCTCCGGGACACCCCCTGCCTCCACCAATGCTGCCACATCCTGGAGCAAGATGACATCTGACTGCCCGTTCCACCAGGAGCTGTTTCTGCGAGTTCAGGGCCGGGAGCCTGCTGGCATGCCCACGTCTGCCCTATGGACAGGTGGCCAAGGAGCTGCTCTCCTCTTGGGCCCAGAGACACAGGACAGGCCTGCCTTCTGCCCAGACTCTTTCCTCAGAGTGGAGCAGGCGGGTTTGCCCTAGTTGTCCGCTCGTGTCTCCTTAGCAGCCAGGCTTCATTCTCTCCGCACAGGGAGAGGCAGAAACTTGTCTTGCCACAAGCCCACTGTTCCTGCCAGGGCAGGCTCTCCTGCTTCAAGACAGTTTCCAGACAACAAGGCCAATGGCCCCTTCTCTTCATCCCAGAGAGTTTGCTGCACTTTCCCATGATATGCTCCTCGAGAGCCCAGTGACAGACGTGTCCCTTTCCTTAAGCCTCTTTGGACAGGTGCAAGCACGATTCTCCCTCAGACAGCGGGTTTACAGGGTCATAATCATTTCGCTCCATGAGGGTTTATCACAACGTGCTGTGAGGACTAGCTCAGTAAAGCATTAGCAGCATCCCACAGACCCGACTCTGAGTTTCCAAAGAAAGCTGTGCTTTCCCAGACGGGTTGCCCCGGAAAAAGAGGATTTCGCTCTATGCGGGATTTATACATGGAGCTGTGGAGACTAGCTCAGGCAAGCATTTGCAGCATCCAAGAGAAGAGACTCTGAGTTTCCATGAAAGCTGGGCTTTCACAGTGGGGATGCCCCGGGAAAGATGATTTCGCTCTATGCGGGTTCTATACAAGGAGCTGTGGAGACTAGCTCAGGCAAGCAGCAGCAGCAGCATCCCACAGACCCGACTCTGAGTTCACAAAGAATGCTGTGTTTTGCCAGAAGGAAAGCCTGGGCAAAGAGGCTTTTGCTTTATGTGGGTTTCTCCCACCGTTCTACCAATACTAGGATAAGGCAAGCAGCACCAGCAGCCCACAGAACCGACTCTGATTCCGAGAGACTGCTGTGTTTTCCCAGAGGTTTTCACCATGGCGCGAACCGCACATGGCTGCTCCTTCCTCAGCAAGGCTGTGGGCGTTCGCTCTGTCGCGTCAGGAGAGAATAGCTGCGGGAGAGCTGGTGCCTTCTGGGCCTTGTTTCCTGGGCTTCATGTGCGCGCCCTGGGTTCACCCTGCCATGCTGAACTAAGCAGACATAGCCTCGACCCTTCAGCAGAGTGCGTGGCCTAGGATGGCACTCTGCTCCAATGCCATCTCCGGGCGTGGTCAAGGCCTGCCCTTTTGCTCTGGCGTTCAGTTGGACAGGGCACTAGGCCAGTGCCTTCCCCAGCGAGAGGTGACATGACATGTTCACAGCACACCATACACGCCCTGTGATGGGGAGTAATAGGTAACTGTCCTGCTTCACCGAGTCACACCCTGCCTCCGCCAATGCTGCCACATCCTGGAGCAAGATGTCATCTGACTGCCCGTTCCTCCAGGAGCTGTTTCTGCGAGTACAGGGCCGGGCCCCTGCTGGTATGCCCACTTCTGCCATATGGGCTGGTGGCCAAGGAGCTGCTGTCCCCTTCGGTCCAGAGGCACAGGACAGGCCTGCCTTCTGCCCAGACACTTTGCTCAGAGTGGAGCAGGCGCGTCTGCCCTAGTCGTCCGCTCTTGTCTCCTTAGCAGCCAGGATTCATTCTCTCCGCACAGGGAGAGGGGCACACTTGTCTTGCCACAGGCCCGCTGTTCCTGCTTGGGCAGGCTCTACTGCTACACGACCGTATCCCGACAGCAAGGCCAATGGCTCCTTCTCTTCATTCCCGAGCAGTGTGCTGCACTTTCCCATGACATGTCCTCGGGAGCGCAGTGACAGACGTGTCCCTTTCCTTAAGCCCCTTTCCACAGGCGCAAGCACGTTTCTCCCTCAGAGAGAGGGGATGCCCGGTCAAAGATCATTTCGCTCCATGAGGGTATATTACAACGTGCAGTGGAGAATAGCTCAGGCAAGCAGCAGCAGCATCCCACAGACCTGGCTTGAGTTCCCAAAGAATGCTGTGCTTTCCAGAGGGGATGCCCCAGAAAAAGAGGATTTCGCTCTATGCGGGTTTTCATACAACG
>NW_025334816.1:0-70727 GCF_020171115.1 Neogale vison
GCTCAATTTTGAAGAAGGCCCTGGCCCTAATGCACATTCTGACACACAATGAGCACCTGCCTCCAGGGACATCCAAGTCAAAGACCCTGAGTCAGGTGATTGAAACTGACATGCCTCTAGGACTTCATAAGTACCTTGGTTGAGATTTTCAGGCGCCTGCCCCCAGAGGCCTTTTCTCCAAAACCAACTTATATTCCAACATATGGTCCCTGCACCACACTACAGAAGCCCTCTGGTCCCCAGAAACATTCCTTGCTCTAGGTAGCTGTATCCAAGACTCAGTGTAGGAGAAACCTGCATGGCCCTCTGACTACCCCAACATTCTAACGCCTCCCTGGATAACAACCAGCATTGTGATCCAACAGCATGAAACTCCATGTCAACTCAGGCCGCTTGGAACTTAGCCCCAGAGGCACCAGATCGACCCTGTCATGTTCCTCAGCTACAATGGTCAATGGAGTTGTGCTTTGCAGACATCCATGAGGGAGAGCTCTGCTACACAAACTTTCCCTGGAGCAAACAAACCAGACTGCCCCTGTACAATAGAAGGAAATCTTGCTGTTTGGAGCATCTCACAAGCCCCAAGGTGGGAAATCCTCCATGGCCCCATGACACCCCCCCCTCCAATTGGCAGTCATCATAGAAACAGACTCCAGTGTGATCAAACATATGACATCCACCCTTACTCAGGTGCTGGATATCTCAAATCAGCAGCTGCACACTGGAACTGCCTTCTGCTTGTCACTGAATTGAACCATAGCTTGTGTTTACAATTCCATCCTCACCCTCCTTGAACCCCAAGCCCTCTTGATAAGGAATTCTTGAGCCACAATACAGCATTCTGCCTGCCCCACAGAAGAATAAGAAGTGCCTGGTGAGTCTGCACAGAAAACCCACATAAGGATCCACCTGCATGGCCCTCAATGGCACCCTAATATCAGAGGCCGCCATGGGCACTGGGGCTGTCTGACACAGCCTGGGCCATGACCTCCAGACAGCCACTTAGACAGTGGACCCCATATCCTGCAGGAGGGACCTGCCATGGAATGAAGCCATCACATCTACCCAACTGGGATATTCACGCATCTCTCTCCAGACCGTAGCTCAAATCCCTGCCTATAGGAGAACCTGAAGCACAGGTGTATTCCTCCTTCCCAATTACAGGAAACCTGGCTGATGAGATGGGTGTCCAAACCTCAGAATGGAATCAGCTGCACGTGCCATAAGACCATGGTCACTCATGAGAGCCACCATGGGAACAAACAAGCTTTGTGACCTTCAGCATGAGCCTGCTTTCAAAGAAACCTCCTCAATAGCTGAGCCAGGAGCCTGCAGAGTGGGCCTCCCATGTTCCTGGGGCCAAATCCTCACCATCTTTCGTTAGTTCCAGACTCCCACCCAGAACCTGTCTCTGGAATCCCTCTTGTGAGGGTCCCCTGAAACCGAAAACAGCAGTCTTCCCTTCCCTCAAAGAAACCAAACTCTTGTGATCCTAGCAGAATCCCCTGAGATGAAGAATCTCCCATGGCCCCATGATCCACCCCTACATTTTGCGACCATCCTGGACACACAATCCAGACAGAAAAGCCTGCACTACTGCCTCCATGACACCTTAATTTCAGTACAATATGAGCTGCACTCAGGGACTGCAGAGCGGTACTGTGATCACCTCAGCCCTCACCGTAACCCTGGCTCACATTTGCAGTTTTCTGTCCCCAAAGCCCTGACCCACATGCCCTCAGGAAGGGGACTCTGGAGCCACACCGGACAACTGTGCCTATCTTCCCGAAGGAAAGTCTGCCCTTCACTGTTGCCCAAACCCTGAAGATTAGGAGCAAAGTTCAAAGCCCCTGAGCCCACCTCCATATTGAATAATGTTCTGGTCCCAAGTGCGAATTCTGACACACAATGAGCACCTGCCTCCAAGCAGACATTAAAGTCAAAAGCCCTGAGTCAGAAGATTGAACCTGACATTTCTCTAGGACTTCATCAATACCCAAGCTTAGGTTTTCAGGAGCCGGTACACAGGGGCCTGTTCCCCAATACCAACTTATATATTCCAACATGTGGTCCCTGAGCCACACAAAGGAACCCCTCCTTTTGCCAGTAGGATACCTTGGTCTTGGAAGCTGTGTCCCAGATACAGTGTAGGAGAATCCTGCATGGCCCTCTGACCAACCAACATTCTAATTTCTCCATGGATACCAACCAGCATTGTGATCCAACAGGATGAAACTCCATGTCAACCAGGCTGCTTGGAACTTTTCCCCAGAGCCAACAGACCGAATCTGCCATGTTACTCAGCTGAAATGGACCATGGAGGTGTGCTTTCCGGGCATCCATCTGGGGGAATTCTACTACCTAACTTATCACATGGAGGACACTGGAGCAAACAAACCAGACTCCACCTGTCCAGTAGAAGGAAACCATGCTGTTTGGAGCATCTCAAAAGCCCTAGTGTTGGAAATCCTCCATGGACTCTTGATGCTACCTCTCCATTTGTCAGTCATCATAGACCCAGACTCAAGTGTGAGCAAACATCTGACATCCTCCCTTACTCAGGTGCTGGATATCTCACAGAATCCGCTGCAGATGGGGACAACCTTCCACCTTGCACTGAATTTAACCGTAGCTTGTGTTTACAATTCCATTCTCACCCTACTGGTCCCCAAGCTCTCTGGATACGGAATTTCAGAGTCACAACACGGTATTCTGCCTTCCCCATAGAAAGAAGAATTGCCTGGTGATTCTTCCCAGAAAACCCACATGAGGATCAATCTGCGAGGCCCCCAAGAGAACCCCGATTTATAGGCTGCCCTGGCCACTTGTATGGTGACTGTCAGAGCCTGAGCCTCGACCTAGTGTCAGCAGCCCAGAGAGCGGAACCCGTATCTACCATTTGGGATTGAACATGGCCTTACTCCATCATCTTTACTCATCCTTGTGATTCAGGCATCAGTCCTCAGACCTTTGCTGGAATCTCTGCCAATGGGGGAACCTCAAGCATAACAGAGAACTCCACCTTTTCCATAGCAGTAATCCTAACTGTTGGGATGGGTGTCCAACTCTCAGAATTGGAGCCAGGTGCATGGCCAATGAGACCACAACCACACATGAGGGCCGCCTAGGGCCCAAACCAGCATTGTGACCCTCAGCCTGAGCATGCTTTCAAACAAGCCCTCTCAGTTGCACCACCCGGATCCCGCTTTGTAGGCCAGGGATGCCCCTAGGCCCATATCCTAACCCTTGGTGGGATATTCCAAGCATTCAGACCCAGAGCCCATCTCTGGAATCCCTGTTTTCGGGCACCCTTATGATGGAAAGCAGCACTCTTCCCTTCCCTGAAAAACCCACCAAACTATTGGGAGATGCCAGGACCTTAGAGAGTAAAATCTTCCATGGACTCATGGGACCACACCTGCATTCCGAGGCCATCCTGGAACAGAATCCAGATTTAAAAGAATGTGCTACCGCCTTTGTGTCACCCTAATTACAGTTCTTGATGAACTGCCCTCCAGGTCTACGCATTGGGACTGTGATCACCTCACCATTATCCCTAACCTGAGTTTGTGTTTGCAGACTTCTCTCCATAACCATGGCTCACATGCCCTCCAGGGTGGGGTCTTGGGATCACACCACAGCACTGTGCCTGCCATCCCCTAGGAAACTGTATACATTACAGTTTCCGAAACCTCCAGATTAGGAGAAACCTGAAAATCCCCTGAGCACACTGCAAAATTGGAGGCCGCTCTCAACACAAATGCACAGTCTGAAACACTCTGATCACCTACATCTAGGCAGACACCCAAGTCAACTGTCCTGAGTCTGAAGATTGAGGCTGACGTGCCCTAGGACTTCATTGGAACCCTAGATTAAGTTTTCAGGCATCTGTCCTCAGAGGCCTGTTCTGGGATATGAACTTATGATACAACATGTGGTCCTTGAGCCACGCAACACTACATCTCCTGGCCCCAGAAGGGAACACAGCTCTTTGACCTGTGTAAAACCCTCAATGTAGGAGAATCCTGCATGGCACCTTAGCTACCAGCACATTCTAAGATCTCCCTGGTAACAAACCAGCATTGTGACTGATCTGCAAGAGATTCATTGTCAACTCAAGGCCTTGGTGCTTCGCCCTAGAGCCACCAGAAGGAACCTGCCATGTTCCTCAGCTGCAGTGAACATTCGGGGTGTGCTTTCCAGGCATCCATGTGGAAGAGCTCTGCTATCCATACTTTCCACGTGGGGGACTCTGGAGCAAACAAACTAGACTCCACGTGTAAGTAGAAAAAAACAATCATGCTGGTTGGAGCATCTCACAAGAATCATTGTGGTGAATCCTCCATGGCCTCTTGACACCACCTCTCCATTTGTCGGTCATCATAGACATATCCTCCAGTGTGAGCAAACATCATTCATCCCACCTTATTCAGGTGCTAGGTATCTTTCTGACAAAGCCCGAGCCCCAAACACCTGGCAGTCACACAGATAGTGGGACCCATATACTACAGGTGTGAGCTACCTTGACCTGAGTCTTTCATGTCGAACCAACCTGGGTATTCAGGTACCTGTTCCAGAACATAGCTCAAATTCCTGCCATGGGGGGCCCTGAAGCACAAAAGAGTACTCCTCCTTCCTCATGGCAGGAAAACTAAATGTTGAGATGGCTGTCCAACCCTCAGATTGGGATCCAGGTGCATGGAACAAGAAACAGCTCTCTCTCAGGATGGGGAGCTGGGCACAAATAGGCATTGTGACCCTCACCCTGAGACCCATTTCCAACAAGCCCCTGCGGGAGCTGGACCAGGACCCCACAGAACGGGCCTGTCTGGCCCCAAGCCCAAATCCTAAGCCTTGGTGGGGTTACCCAGGCACCGGGACCTAGAACCCATCTCTGGAATCCATGTTTTGACAGGAACCCTGACACGGTTAAACATGGTCTCCCCTTCCCCAGTAAGACACCAAACTCTTGGGTGCTGGGCAGAAACCCCAGATAGGAAGAAACTCCCATGGGCACATGAGGACATCCATCTATTCAGTGGCCATCCTAGACACAATCCAGACAGAAAAGCCTGTGCTCCTGCCTCCCAGCTGCCTGAATTTCAAATCTGAGGAGCTGCCCTCAGGGTCTGCAGATAGGGCCTGCCCTCACCTTGCCCCTTACTTGTACCCGATTTTGTGTCTGAAGATTTTGGTCCCAGAGCCCTGAACCACATGCCCTCCAGGATGGGGCCTCCAGAACCACAGCACATCACTGGGCCTGCTCTCTGGAGGTAACTGCCCAACTCAGTTGCCCAAACCCTCCACATTAGGAGAAACCTGCAAGACCCCTGGGCTCACCCCAATTTCATAGGCTACTCGGGAAAAAATGCACTGTCTGACACAGTCTCAGCACCTACCTCCAGAAAGACATGCAGGTCAATGGCACTGAGTTCAAAGATTGAATCTGCCATGCTTTTAGGGCCTCATCAGAACCCTAGCTTGGGTTTTCAGGCCTCTTTCCCTAGAGTCCTGTTCTGGAAACCCAATATATGATCCAACCTGTTGTCCGTGAGACATACAAGAGAACCCCACCTTTCTCGAGAAGGAAAACATTCTCCTTTGAACTGGGTCTAACCCTTAGCATAGGAGAATCCAGCATGGACCCAGGGCTTCCACCACATTCTAAGGTATCCCAGGACACGAAGCAGCATTGGGACCCCTTAGACTGAAAACTTCCATCAACAAAGATCTCTTGGAACTTGGAACCAGAGACAGTGGATCAAGCCTGCCCTGTTCCTCGCTGTAATAGTAACATGAGGTGGGATTCCCAGACCTCCATTCAGAGACCTGCACTATCGTATCTTCCATATAGGGGAACCTGGAACCATCTAAGTGGACTTCCCCTGTCCCGCAGTAGGACCCCTTGCTGTTTGGAGAAGCTCACAAGCTCCAGCGTGGGAAAAACTCCAAGGCTTCTTGAGAAAATCCCACCATTCATTGCCCATCATGGATACAAACTCCAGCATGACCAGACATCTGACCCTCGACCATACTCAGGTGCTTGAGATCTCAAAACAACCACTGTACATTGGAAAGGCCATGTGCTCGGCACCGAGCTTAACCATAGCTTGTGTTTTCAGGCTTCTGTCCTCACAGTCCTCGCCTGCAAGCCCTCCATATTGGGAATTCTGGAGACACAATGCAGCCTACTGCCTGCCCACCAGAAAGAAGAAGTGCCCTATGGGTCTGCACAGAAACCCTACATGAGGATCCAGTTGCACAGCTCTCAATAGCACCCCAATATCATAGGACACCCTCTGCCTGAATTCTCTGTCTGACACAGCTCGAGCCCCGACCTCCTCTCAGCCACCCAGTCAGCGGGCCCCATATCCGGCAGATGGGTCCTGCCTTGGCCCGAGGCCGTGATCTTGAAACAACCTGGGTAATCAGGTACCTGTCCCAGAACTTAGCTCAAATTCCTGCCCATGGGGGACCCTGAAGCACAAATGAGTACTACTCCTCCCCCATGGCAGGGAAACTGAATGTTGAGATGACAGTCCCACCCTCAGAATGGGATCCAGGTGTATGGCCCATGAGGTCACGCCCACTCAGAATGGGCATCTGGGTACAATCAGGCATTGTGACCCTCACCCTAAGACCCTTTCCAACAACCACCTCGCGAGCTGGACCAGTAGCCCAAAGAGCTGGCCTGTCATGCTCCTAGGCCAAAATCCTAAGCCTTGGTGGTGTTATCCAGGTTCCTGGACCCAGAACCAATCTCTGGAATGCCTGTTTGGATGGGACCTCTGAGATGGAAAACCGCAATCTCGCCTTCCTCCTGAAAGGCACCAAACTCTGGGGTGTTGGGCAGAATCCCCAGAGAGGTAGAATCTCCCATGGACCCATAAGGCCACCTCTCCATTCCATGGCCATCCTAGACACACAATCCTCATTTGGGGTCCCATACTCCTGACCCACATGCACTCCAGGATGGGGCCTCCAGAACCACATCACATTATAGGGCCTGCTCTTCCAAGGAAACTCTGCCTGTCTCAGTTTCCCAAGAACTCCAGATTAGCAGAAACCTGCAAGGCCCCTAAACCCACCCCAATTCCATAGGCCATTTGGGAAAATGCACAGTCTGACACAGGCTCAGGACATAACTCCAGGAAGACATGAAGGTCAATGGGAAAGGATGAATGCCCTAAGACCATGGTGGGTCCAAGGTGCTGGGTGTGCAGACAGCTGTCTTGGTGTCTGTTGTAAGGTCTGGGCTCAGGCTATGTAAGACAGAGCATTAGTGCTTAGAGTAGCCTATGCAATTGGTGTGTTGCCGAGGGCCGAGCAGGTTGATCCTCCTTTTGGGTTTCTGGGCAAGGCCATAGACAATGTATTTCTTCCAGTGTGAAGGCAGAGAGCTTTGTTTTGGCCCCAGTATTCCCAATCTGGAGGGCTTGTGGGCCAGGAGTGTGAAGATGGAAGTCTGAAAACTCAAGCTAAGGTGATGTTTGGGGCCAAGGACACAGCAGGTGCACTCTGCAGAGGCTGAATTGAGATCTCCTGCATCTGAAGTGAGGGTGAGGATCAAACATTGGCTGAGGCTAAGGTTTGTATCGATGATGGCAACTTCATGAAGTGGGGGTCTCATGAGGCTAAGGAGGTATTCCCACGCTGAGTTTGTGAGTTGCTCCAAACCACAAGGTTTCCTTCTGCAGGACAATGAGTCGTGTTGTATGTCTCTAGGATGTCCCATATGGAAGGATGGTTAGTAGGGTTCGAAGGATGGATGCCTGTACAGCATACCACACATTCGCCTGGGCTATTTGTGACAAGACATGTTTGAACTACTGGCTCTGGGGCGAGCTACCCAGGGGGCTGTGTTGAAATGGACTCTCCTGAGGATGGGTCATAATGTGGGTTTGTGTCCATGGAGACCTTGGAATGTGCTGGTGGCTCAGGGGCCCTGCAGAATTGGCCTACCGGAAGGTTTGATAGAGATCCAATGAGAAAACTCCCCATGTGGGAACGAGAGAGGTTCTATTTGGAGCCTCAGAAAAGCCCCAGATTCTGGTCTTCGAAACCAGTCCTCTGAGGAGAGACACCTGGAAACAAAAGCTGGGGTTCAGATTAGGGACTAGGGGTCTGTCTGTTTCAATCTTCTGTCTCTGGGGACACTGTCTGAGTGTCTAAGTGGAGATAGTTGCTCAGCTGGTTTCAGAGAGCCCCGCTTAGTCCAGGGAAGCCTACATTATCGGGATGGCCTCTGGGGCCTTGGAGATTTCTCATAATCTGTAGGGTTATGCCCAATGGATTAGGTAGAGTTTCCTTGGACAGGAGAGGCGCAGTCCTTTGGTGTGGCTCCATAGGCCCTAGCCTGGAAGGTGTGTGTGTCCGTTCTGTGAGCACAGTAGTCTGAAAACAGAAACTCGGGTTTGGTGTGGCACTGAGGGTATGGTAGGCCAGATCTGCAGACCATGAGGGGAGCTCCTTGGCTTATGAAAGAAGGGCAAGTGGAAGGAGGTCCCTCAGGCTTTTGTCTCAGGATGTTGTGTCAAGGATGGCCATGAATTGTAGGGTGGCCTCAGGGGCTATGGACGAGTCTCCCTCGGGGATTTGGGACAGTTCCCAAGAGTTTGGGGTCATTTTGTGGGAAACGTGGAGTCCTATTTTCTAACTCAGGTGTCTCTCCTAGAGAGCAGAGGCCCAGGTAGAGGAGACTGGAAGACTCCAACTCTGGTGAGGATTGGGAACATAAGGACTTTGCAAGCCCCATATGTGGGCTTTTGGCCCAGGCTCTGAGAGGCCTTACTTTGACATGGGGCTCACGCTGAGGGTCACAATGTGAATTTGTGCCCAAGGAGGCACTCAAGTTTGGGCATGGCCTCAGGAGCCTTGAAGGTTTCTTCTATGCTGTAGGTGTGACTCCATGCCAACAGCAAGCTTTACAACCATGGGGAAGGAGGAGTTCTGATTGGTGCTTCAGGTACCCACCTGTGTGGGGATTTGATATAATGTCTAGGTTCAGATATCTGAAAACCGAGGTTGGGAATACATGACAGCCTAAGGCCATGGCGTGTCCGATGTGCTGGGTGTGAGGCCAGCTGTCTCCTTGTCTGTCAGGACGTCTGGCCTCAGGCTGTGTCAGACAGAGCATTAGTGCCAAGAGCAGGCTATCCAATTGTGGTGCAGTTGAGGCCCAAGCAAGTTGATCCTCATTTGGGGTTTCTGGAGAGCCCCATAGGGCAACGTTTTTCTTCTGGTGGGCAGGCAGAGGGCTGTGTTGTGGAACCGGAGTTCCCAGACTGGAGGGCTTGTTTGCCAGGACTGTGAGGAAGGAAATCTGAAAAGACAAGCTAGGGCCTGAGGCATGGCAAGCCCACTCTACAGAGGCTGAATCAAGATCTCCTGCATCTGAGGTCAGGGCGAGTATCAGACGTTGCCTCAGGCTGGAGTTTGTGTCCATGATGGCCCCTTCCTGAAGGGGGTGGGGCCGTCATGAAGCCAGATACGTTTCCCTACGCTGGGAGTTGTGAGCTGCTCCAAACCTCAAGATTTCCTTCTGCAGGACAGTCGAGTTCTATTGGATGGTCCCAGGATGCCCCATAAAGAAAGACTCGAGAGCAGGGGTCTAAGCATGGATGCCTGGAAACGCCACCTCACATCCCCATTGACTGATCAGGATAAGGCAGGCTCAATCTGCGGGCTCTTGGGCAACCTACCTAGAGGGCTGAGTTGTAATGCACTCTCCTAAGGATGGGTCATAATGTGGGTTGGTTGCCATGGAGACCTTGGAATGTGGTGGTGGCTCAGGTTCTTTGCAGTATTCTCCAACCCTAAGGGTTTGACTCAGCTCCAACAAGGAAGCTTCCCATGTGGAGACGAGAGGTATTCTGTTCAGTGCCTCAGGAAAGCCCCATATGCTGGTCTTCGAACCCAGGCCTCTGAGGAGTGACACCTGGAAACCAAAGCAAGAGTTCAGATTAGGATCTAGGGGCCTGTCCGGTTCAATCTTCTGTCTCTGTGGCCATCTGTCTGCCTGTCTGTGTGGAGATAGTTGCTCAACTTGTGTCAAAATGCCCCTGTGTGTCCAGGGCGGCTTACAGTAGTGGGATGTCTTCGGGGACCTTGAGGTTTCTCCTATTCTGTAGGATTGTGGCCAATGGACTGGGTACAGTTTCTTAGGAGATAGCAGGCACAGTCCTGTGGTGTGGCTCCAGAGGGCCCAGCCTGGAGGGGGTGTGTGCCAGGGCTGTGCAGATAGTCATCCGCAAACACAAACTCAGCTCAGGTTTGGGGCTGAGGTTATGGGAGCCCTTATCTACAGTTCATTAGGCAATATCCTCGGCATATGAAATGAGTGTGAATGGGAGGCAGTTGCTCAGGTTTTTGTCTCTGGATGTTGTGTCAACGATGGAGGTTTAATATAGGGGTGGCCTCATGGTCCAAGGAAGCGTATTCCCTCTCTGGTGATTTGCCCAGCTCCCTAGAGTTTTGGGTCATTCTCTGGGAAGGGAGGAGTCCTGTATTCTGCCTCAGGTGTCCTCCCAATAGAGGGAATTTAGAGCGGAGCAGTGGTTACTGACAACTGCAATACCTGCCCTCTGGTAAGGCCTGGGGGCCTATGAACATGGCAAGCCCCATATGCAGGCTCTTGATCCAGCCATTGAGAGGCATTACTTGAATACGGAACTCAAGCTGAGGGTCACAATAGGTTTCTGTGCCCAAGGCGGCCCTCAAGCACCGGTGTGGCCTCTCAGACCATGCAGGTTTTCCTACACTGAACGTTGGACAACATGCCAACCACAAAGTTTCTTGCCATGGAGAAGGAGGAATTCTGATTTTTGCATCACGTTCACCCCTGGGCAGTGATTGGAGATAATGTCTAGGTTCTGAAGCCTGTAAACCGAGGTTGGGAAGAGATAATGACCTAAGGCCATGGTGGGTCTGATGTGTTCAGTTGGGCCCAGCTGTCTGTGTGTCATTTGGGATATCTGGTCTCAGGCTGTGTCAGAAAGGGCATAGCTACACAGGGTTGGCTCTATAATTGCTTTATAGTCAAGTGGCATGCATTAGATAATACTTGGGTTTCTTATTAGCAGCATAAGGCAAAGTTTTTCTTCTGGAGGACAGGCAGAGTGCTGCATTGTGACTCCTGAATTCCCAAACTGGAGGGCTTGTGGGTCAGGAGAATGATGAGGGAAGTATGAGAACACAAGCTAGGCTTATGTTTCGAGTCAAGAGCACGTCAGGCACACTCTGTAGAGCTCAATCAAGATCTCATGCATCTGAAGTCAGGGCGAGGATCAGACATTGGCTCAGGTTGGAGTTTCTGTCCATGTTGGCCCCTTCATCAAGGGGGGGGTTTCATTACGAGGCCATGGATGTTTTCCCACGTTGGGAGTTGTGAGATTATCCAAACCTCAAGGATTCCTTCTGCGGGGCAATTAAGACCTGTTGGATGAGTCCAGGACGTCCCATAAAGAAGTTCTCCAGAGCAGGGTTCTAAGGATGGATGCCTGGGCAGCCGGCCTCACATTCCAATTGTCTCCTAGCTACAAGACACGTTTCATCTGCTGGCTCTGGAGTAGCAACCGAGGGAGGTGAGTTGAAATGGGCTCTCCGGAGGATGGGTCATAATGTGGGTTTGAGTCCATGGAGACCTTGGAATGGGGCAGTGGCACCAGGGCCCTGAAGGATTCTCCTAACCAGATGTTTTGACAAAACACCGCTCCAACGAGCAAGTTTTCCATGGGGAGACCAGATTTGTTCTTCTTTGTGCCTCAGGAAACGACCCTATGCTGGTATTGGAAACCTGGCCTCTGAGGAGAGTTGCCTGGAAACCAAAGTAATGGATCGGATTAAGCCCTGGGGCCTGTGGGGTTCAATCTTCTTCTCTGGGGACATCTGTTGATGGATCTGAATGGAGGTAGCTGCTCAGCTGGTGTTTGATCACCCCTGTTTGTCCTGGGTGCCTACACTATTGGGATGGCCTCGGTGACTTTGGAGGTTTCTCCTAATTTGCAAGGTTGTGGCCAATGGAATATGAACTCCCTTGGTGAGGGAAGGCACAGTCCTGAGGTGTGGCTCCAGGGACCCAAGCATGTCGGGTGTGTATGCCAGGGCTGTTGGGACAGAAGTCTGGAAACACAAAATCCGCTTAGATTTTTGGGCCGTAGGTATGGCAGGCCCGATCTATAGACTGTAATGAGAACTCTTCTGGATATGAATAAATGGCGAGTGTGAGGCACTTGTTCAGGCTTTTTTCTCTGGATTTTGTGTCACAAATGGCCGTGGGAATGTCGGGGTGGCCTCATGGGCCATGGATGATTCTCCGTCTCTGGGGATTTGGCATGATCCCAGGAGTTTTGGGTCATTCTGTGGGAAGCGAGGAGGCCTGTATGTTTTTTGTTTTTTTTTTTTTTTTTTTTTTTTTACCTCAGGTATACCACCAAAAGAGGGATTTCATTCCATTGTCCACAGTCGTACAAATTAGGAGAAACCTCCAAATTCCTCGAGGCCATCCCAATAGTGTAGGCTGCCTGGGACAAACAAGGGCGGTCTGACACCAGCTGAGCGTCTACCACCACTCATACCGTAGATGGATGTCTCCAACGAAGAAGATTGAAACGGACAGGCCCCTAGGCCCTAATCGGATCCATTACTTTGGTTTCCAGGCATGGTTCCTCAGAGGCCTGGGTTCCAATACCAGACTATGGGGGTTTCCTGAGGCACCCATCAGAACAAATCTCGTCTCCACATGGAAACTTGTGCTTGGAGCTATTTCAAAAGCTTAGGAGAATCCTTCAGGGTCCCGGTGCCACCGACCCATTCCAAGGTCCTCATGGACACAAACACACATTAGGACCCATCCTCAGGAGATTCCATTTCAACTCAACCCCCCCCCCCCGGTTGCTCCCTCAGAGCCATCAGATCAAACCTGTCTTATTGCTAGGAGACAATTGGAATGCAAGGCAGTCTGCCCGGGCATCCATCTTTAGAACGTTGCTCTGGAGTCATTTCATATGGGATGTCCTTGAGTTGTCCAACAGGTCTCAATTATCTCGCAGAAGGAATCCTTGCAGTTGGAGCATCCCACAACTCCCAAAGTGGGAAAACCTCCATGGCCTCGAGATTTCGCCCCCTTCACGAAGATGCCATTATGGACAGAAACTCCAGCCTGAGCCAATGTCTGATTCTTGCCCTGACTTCAGATGCACGAGATCTCGATTCAGATCTACAGAGGGTTTCTTCCGTGCCCTCGCCCTGAAACCTATGTCTAGCTTGTGTTCTCAGACTTCCATCCTCACCCTCCTGGCCCCCAAACCCTCAAGTTTGGCAATTCTGGGCCCACAACGCAGCACTCTGCCTGCCCTCCAGAAAAAAAAAATAAATGTTGCCCTAATGAGTTTCCCAGACACCTTAAATGAGGACAAACCTGCACGGCACTCGATTGTACCCAAATTATATAGTCTAACCTGGACAGTAATGCACTGTCTGACACAGCCTGGGTCTGGACCTCCTTAACAATACCCAGACAGGTGACCGCTGAGCACATTGGAACTGCCATGGCCTTAGGTCATCATCTCTTCGCCCTTGGTTTTCAGGCTTCAGAACGTAGAACTTATCTCCAATCGCTGCCCAGAGGTGAACGTGAAGAAGAAATCAGAATTCGTCCTTCCCCATGGCAAGAAACCATTTGGTTGTCATGTTGTCCAAAGTTCAGTGTAGGAGAAACCAGCTGGCCCATGTGGCCCCATCCATGCTTGAGGGCTGCGTTGGGCACAAACTGGCATTGTGACCCTCAGTGTGAGCCCTGTCCTCAAGTAAGACCTCTCAGTGGCTGGACCAAGGTCCTGCATATGGGGCTGCCATGCCCCGAGGCACCCAATCTTAACCAGAGTTCGGGTTTTCCATTCGCCCCTCCCCAGGGCTCTACTCTGGAATGCCTCTTTTAGTGGCACACCTGAGGTAAAAAATCATAGCGGATTCCTCCCATCCCACAGAATGACCCCAAAATCTTGGGATCAGGTCAAATACCCAGAAAGGGAGAGGCATTGATGGCCCATGAGGCCACCCCGACATTCCATCGGGGTTTTGTGCCATCGGTGACACAAAATCCAGAGACAAAAGCCTGAGCAAGTGCCTCACACACATGTTGTTCATATCCTGAAGAGTTCTCAAGGTCTGTAGATTGGAACTCCCATAGCTACATCCCCAAACCTAAGCCGAGTTTCTGTTTTCAGACTTCTGTCCACACAGCTCTGATCCACAAACCCTCCATGCATGGACCCCTGGAGCCATACCTCAGTACTGTGCCTTCCCTCCCCAAAGGAATACTGCCCATTTTATTGACCACAAACTTGCAAATTAAGAGAAACCAACAAAGTAACAGAGTCAATCCCAATAGTGTAGATGGTCTGGAATGAACAGGGGCGATCTGACACCAGCTGAGGAAAACCTCCACTCAGACCCGTAGACAGATGACCCAAGAGAAGAAGATTAAACCGGACAGGCCCCTAGGCCCTAATCATATCAATTGCTTTGGTTTCCAAGCATCTCTCCTCAGAGTTCTGGTTTCCAATACCAGCATATGGGGGGGGGTTACTGAAGCACCAATGAGAACAAATCTTGTCTACCCATGGGAAACTTACTCGTCAGAGCTGTGTCAAAACCTCCAGTTAGGAGAATCCTTCAAGGCGCTGGTGCCACCGCCCCATTCCAAGGTCTCCATGGACACAACCCCACATTATGACTCATCCTCAGGAGAATCCATTTGAACTCAGCCCCATTGGTTGCTACACCAGAGCCAGCAGAGCAAACATGTCCTGTTGTTAGAAGACAATTGGAATGCGAGGCGGGCTGCCCAGACATCCATCCTTAGAACCCTTCTCTGGAGTCGTTCCATATGGGATGTCCTGGAGCCATCCAACAGGTTTCAATTTACCCACAAAAAATCCTTGTGGTTTGGAGCATCACAGTACTCCCATAATGGGAAAACCCCCATGGCCTCATGATGACCCCCCTTCATGAAGGGGCCATAATGGACAGAAACTCCAACCTGAGCCAACGTCTGAAACTCGCCCAGACTAAAGATGTACGAAATCTCGATTCAGCTCTCCAGAGTGTGCCTGCCTTGTCCTCGCCCCGAAACCAAAGCCAAGCTTGTGTTCTCAGACTTCTGTCCTCAAACTCCTGGGCCAAAAGCCCTCTAGTTTGGCAATTCTGGAGCCATAATGTGGCACTCTGCCTGCCCTCCAGAAGAAAAACTTTGCCATATTTGGCTATCGAGAAACCCCAAATGATTATCTTCTGCACGCCACTCGACTGTACCTCAATTAAACAGCCTATCTGGACAACAATGCCCTGTCTGGCACAACCTGAGCAAAGACCTCCTGAATGACACCTAGAAAGCTGGCCCCAACTGAACACATCAGACCCACCATGGCCTTAGGTCGTCATCTCTTCCCAACCTCGGTTTTCAGGCTTCAGAACCTAGACCTTATTTCCAATCACTGGCCAGAGGTGAACGTGATGTAGAAATAAGAACTCCCCCTTCCCTGTGGCAAGAAACCTTGAGGTTGGCATGTCCAAGGTTCAGTGTAGGAGAAACCTACATGGTCAATGAGTCCCCGCCCATGACTGAAGGCCGCCTTGGGCACAAACACGCATTGAGACCCTCAGCGTGAGTCCACTCTTCAAGTAACACCTCTCAGTGGCTGGACCAAGAGCCTGCATATGGGGCTTGCCATGACCATAGGCCCCCAGGGCTAACCAGAGGGTGTGTATTCCAGTTGTCTGTACCCAGTGTTCTGCTCTAGAATCCCTCTATTGGGGGGGCACATGAAGCAGAAAACAGGATTCCTCCATTCCCAAAGAACAATCCCAAACTTTTAGGAGCTTGGCAAATCACCATCCCGACTCTTCCACGGCCCATGAGACAACCCCTACATTAAATGATTATTGTGAATACAACATCCAGAGACATAAACCTGAATGACCGCCTTGCACTCGCCCTCCTTTCTAATTGTGAACAGCTCCCCTCACGGACTATAGATCACTCCTGCCATTGCCTCGGCCCCAAACCTCAGCCGAGTTTGTATTTTTGGACGTCTGTCCCCACAGCCCTGGCTCACACAGCCTCCAGGCTGGGGCCTCTGGTGCCACACCACAGGACTGTCCTGCTCTCTCCTAGGCGACTGTGCCCATTCCATTGCCCACAACCACACAGAATAGGAGAACTATCAAGGCCCCTGAGGACATCCCGCTACTGTAAGCCACCCTGGACAAACAGGGGCATTCTGACACAAGCTGAGCAACTACCTCCACACAGAAATGCACAATGATGTCCGCAGAAACAGAAGATTAAACTGGACAGGCCCCTAGGCCCTACTCTGAACTCTTGCTTTGGTTTCCAGGTGTCACTCCTCAGAGTCCTTGGTTTGAAGACCAGAGTATGGGGCTTTCCTTAGGGACCAAACAGAACACCTCTCGTCTCCACATTGGAAGCTTTCTTGTTGGAGCTGTGTCAAACCCTTGAGTTGGAGAATCCTGCAGAGTCCCTATGCCACCGCCAATACTAAGATCTCCATGGCCACCAACCCACATTGTGACTCATCCTCAGGAGAGTCCATTTCAACTCTGCCATCTGGGTAGCTCGCCCAAGAGCCCACAGATTGAGCCTGCCTTTCCCCAAGCAGCCAGTGTGTATGTGAGGTGGCGTTTCCAGGCATCCATGCTTAGACCCCTGCTCTCGAGTCTTTCCATATGGGGCATCCTGGAACCATCTAATAGGACTAGACTGTCCTGCAGAAGGAAACTTTGAGGTTTAAAACAGCTCACAACCCCCAATGTAGGAAAACTTCCCTGGCCTCATGAAGCCCCCACCCCCTTCAGGAAGGGGCCATCATGGACAAAAACTCCAGCCTGAGGCAACATTTGATACTCGCCCTGACCTCAGATTCAGGAGATCTTGATTCAGCCTCTACAGAGTGGGCCTGCTGTGCCCTCGGCCCCAAACCTAATGCTAGCTTGTGTTTTCAGACTTCCTTCCTCACACTCCTGGCAAACAAGCCCTCCAGACTGGGAATTCCGGAACCACAACACAGTCCTCTGCCTGCCCACCAGAAGAAAAACTTTGCCCTATGGGGCTCTCCAGAAACCCCAAATGAAGATCAACCTGCTCAGGTCTCAAATGCACCCCAATTGGATAGACTTCACTGGGCATTAATGCTCTGTCAGACACAGCCTGAGGCCAGATGTCCCGTCAGACAAGGAGACACCTGGCCTCACACCCAGCGCATCTGACATGCCATGGCCTTAGGCCGTCATCTCTTCCCAACCTGGGTTTTCAGACATCTGAACCTAGACATCATATCAAATCCCCACACAGGTGGATACCTAAAGCACAAATCAGAACTCCTCCTTCCCCATGGCTCTAAAGCTTGCTGTTGGCATGGAGTCACACCTTCAGAGTAGGAGAAACCTTCATGGACCCTGAGGCCAAGCACATACTTGAGTGCCTCCTTGGTCACAACTCGCATTGTGACCCTCAGTGTGAGCCCCATGTCAAAGTAAGGCCCCTCAGGTCCTGGACCAAGAGACTGCATATGGGGCTTGCCAAGCCCCAATGCTCCCATTCCTCACCAGAGTTCGAGTTTTCCGGTCACTCGTACCCAGGCCTGTGATCTGGAGTCCCTCTTCTGGAGGAACATCTGAAGCAGACAACAGGACTCCACCCTTCCCCCAAAATGGCCCCAAAATCTTGGGAGCTGGCCCAACTCATCAGAGAGGGAGACTCTCCCATAGCCCCTGAGGCCACCCCTACATTCCACGGCTATCCTAGACACAGCATCCAGAGACAAAAGCTTGTGTGACTGCCTCCCAGTCGCCCTTCTTTCATAAGCCGAGGAGCTCCCCTCATGGTCTGTGGATCCGGCCAGCCATACCCTCGGTGCCACACCTAATCCGAGTTAGTATTTTCAGACTTCTGTGCCCACATCCCGGACCTCCACACCCTCCAGGCTAGGGCCTATGGAGACACACCGAAGGACTGTGCCTGTCCTCTCCAAGGAAACTGTGTTTAATCCATTGGCCAGAACCCACAGATTATGAGAATCCTCCAAGGCCTCCGAGGCCATGCCAATACTGTAGGCTTCCCTGGACTAAGAGAGGCACTTTGACAACAGCTGAGCAACTATGTCCACTTAGACACTCAGAGAGTGTCCCCAGAGACAGAAGATTGAAACAGACAGGCACCTAGGCCCTAATCTGAGCCCTAGCTTTGGTTTCCAGGTGTCTCTCCTCAGAGAACTGGTTTCAAGACCAGAATCTGGGGCTATTCTGAGGCACCAAACAGAACCTTTCTCATCTCCATATGGGGAGATTTTTTTATTGGAGCCATATCAAACCCTTCGGTTTGGCGAATTCTGCAAGGCCCCTGAGCCAGAAGGACATTCCAAGGTCTCCATGGACACAAACCCACAATACGACCCATCCTCAGGAGAGTCCGTTTCAATTCAGCTCCCTGGGTAGTTCACCCCAGAGCCAGTAGTTCAAACATATCTTTATGCAAAGAGCCATGGGTATGGGAGGTATGCGGTACAGGCATCCATCCTTTGAACCCTGCTCTCCAGTCCTTCCGTATGAGACGACCTGGAACTATTCAACAGGACTCGACTGTCCTGAAGATGGAAACATTGTGGTTTGGAGAAACTCACAAACTAGCACATGTGCTGGTGTCTAAGGTACTGTGCAGGATTCTCCAACCCTGAGGATTTGGCACAAGTCAAAGGACACATTTTTCTTCTGGGGACAAAAGATATTCTGTTGTGTGGCTCAGGGACCAGCTGTTGTATTCTAAGTTGGTACTCTAGAACAGGACCCAAAGACAGATGCCTGAAAAACTAATCTAGGGTTCCAATGAGGTCCTAGTGGCATGTCAGGTTCAATCTTCTGACCCAGGAACATTGACTTGGCTGTCTGCTTGGATGTAGGTGATCAGGGTGTTTCAGACTGGCATTCCCATCCAGCGCTGCTGACAATATTGGGGTGGGCTCAGGGCCTTGCATGTTTCTCCTAAACTGGAAGGTTTGGACAGCTTTGACAGGCAGTGTTTCCTTGGGGATGGCAGGCACAGTCCTGTGGTGTGGATCCAGAGACTCTATCCTGGAGGGCTATGAACCATGGTTTTGAGAGTGAAGTCTACAGACACAAATGTGGGTTAGTGTTAGTGGAAAGTCAATGCATAGACCTGGAGTGCAGCTCGTCAGGAACTGTAATTAGGGTGACTGGAAGGCGATAACACAGGCTTTTCTATCTGGATTGTGTGTCCAGGATGGACTCTGAATTCAGGTGTGGTCTCTTGGGTCCATGGGAGACGTTACCTCACTTAGGATCCTGGTGGCTCTCCATAGTTTGGTGGCATTTTTGGGGAAGGGAAGAATGTTGATTTCCATCTTAGAGGTGCCCCACAACAGGGATTCCTGAGATTAGATCTAGATCTGGGTCCCTGGAAAATCCCACCAAGTTTTAGGATTTGGGCTTAAGTGTGTACCAGGCCTACAATGTGGAATCATGTTGGTGAAACTGAGAGGGCTTGTTTGAAAGCAGCTCAGGCTTAGGGCAACAATCCCTGGTCGGCCACAGTAGTGGCCGTGGTCTCATTGGCCATGTAGCTGGCTCCCACTTTGTGGGTTGGACAACCATCCCAACAACCAGGTCTCCTGCCATGGGGAAGGAGGAGTTCTCTCTTGTGCTTCAGGTTCCCCCATAGGCAGGGATTCCAGCAAAGGTCTGGAGACAGGTGCCTGAATACAAAGGATAGGTAGAGATGACGTACTTGGGCAATGGCAATCCCAAATGCTAGATGTGGGGCTTGCTCACTGGTGACTGACAATAGGTCGGGGATTAAGCTCTTTCAGACACAGCACTAATGGCCAGGGCAACCTATAAATTGGGGTTCCCTCAAGGGCCAAGCAGATTGATCCTCATGTGGGGTTTCTTGCCAGACTCACCAGGCACTTCTTTCTACAGGGAAGGCAGAATGCTGCCTTGTGACTCCACAATCACCTATCAAAAAGGCCTGGGGACCAGTCGCGAGAGGATGGAATTGTAAACACAAGCTACAGTTCAATTCAGTGACAAGCTGAAGGCAGTTCTAATGTGCAGGAGTTTATACGAGACATCCAGCACTGGAATAAGGATGCATGTCAGATGTTTGCTCACACTAGAGTTTATGTCTATGATGACCGAAAAATGGAGTGGTGTCGCCAAGAGGCCATGGTGGAGTTCACACGCTGAGGCCTGTGAACTGATGTAAACAGTAATGTTTCTGTGTACTGGGCAGGTGAAGTCTGGTTTGTTTGCTCTAGGTTCTCCCATGTGGAAAGTTTGTGAAGCTGAGCTCCCCGGCATGGATGCCTGGAAGGCACACCTCCATTGACCATTGCAGCTGAGGAATATGGCAGGTTCGTTCTGGTGGCTCTGGGGAGAAGTACCAAGGCTTTGAGTTGACATAGGTTCTCTTGCAGATGGGTCACAATGCTGGTTTGTTACCAGGGAGATCCTAGAATGCTGGTTGCTACGTTGTCATGCAGGATTCTCCTACCCTGAGGGTTTGGCACAGGTTGAAGTGCACGGTATCCTTCTGGGGACAGGTGATGTTCTGTCATGTGGCTCAGGGACCACATGATGTGTCATTATTTGGTATTCCAGAACAGACCCCTGAGGACAGATGGCTGAAAACCCAATGGAATTCCATTGAGGGCCTAGGGGCATTTCAGATTCAATCTTCTAACTCACGATCATTGACTTGGCTATCTCCCTGGATGTAGGTGATCAGGGTGTTTCAGACTGCACATTTGCATCCAGAGTGGCCGGCAATATTGGTGTGGGCTCAGGGGCTTTGCAGGTTTCTCCTAATCTGGACGGTTTGGGCAACTTTGAAATGCACAATGTCTGTGAGGTTGGGAGCCAGAGTTCTCTGGTTTGACTGCAGAGATCCCATTCTGATGGGCATGCGAGCCATGGTTTTTGGAGTGAAGTCGGGAAACAAAAATTCGGGTTAGCGAATTTGTGGTGATGTGATCGCAGGCCCAATGCATAGACCTGGAGGGAAGATCATCAAGAACTTTAATTACGGTGACTGGAAGGTAGTAGCACAGGCAGTTCTCTCTGGATTGTGTGTCCAGGATGGCCTCGGAATACAGGTGTGGTCTCATGGGTCCATGGGAGACTTTTCCTTTCGATGGATCCTGGCGGCTCTCCATAGTCTGGTGTCTTTTTCGGGGTAGGGAGGAGTGTTATTTTCCTTCTTAGGCATGTCCCAAAACAGGGATTCCACAGATGGGCTCTGGTTCAAGGCATTTGGGACATCCAACCAAGGGTTAGGATTTGGGCCTAGGGGAGTACGAGACCTGCAATGGGTGATCATGGTGGTGTAATTGAGAGGGATTGTTTGAAACCATGCTCAGGCTGAGGGTCACATGCCTGTTTGCGCCCAGGGCAGCCCTCAAGTGTGGACGTAGTCTCATTGGTCTTGTAACTTGCTCCCACTTTGAGGTTTGGACACCTATCCCAACAGCCAAATGTCCTGCCATGAGGAAGGATGAGTTCTCTATTGTGCTTCAGGACCCCCATTAGCAGGGATTCCAGCAAGGATCTGGGGACAGGTGCCTGAATACCAAGGATTGGTAGAGATGACGTACTTGGGCCATGGCAATCCCAAATGCTAGATGTGGGGTCCACTCTCTGGTGACTGACATTAGGATGGGGCTCAGGCTCTGTCAGACACAGTGCTAGTGGCCAGGGAAACCTTTAAATCGGGGTTCCCTTGAGGGCCAAGCAGATTGATCCTCAGGTGGGTTTTCTGGCCAGACTCACCAGGCACTTCATTCTATAGGAAAGGCAGAATGCTGCATTGTGGGTCCAGAATTCCCTATCAAGAGGGCTTGTGGACCAGTCAGGTGAGGATGGAAATGCAAACACAAGCTATGGTTCAATTCAGTGCCAAGCAGAAGATAGTTCCTATGTGCAGAGGCTTATTCGAGATATCCATTACCTGAGTAAGGTCGGATGTCAGATATTTGCTCACAATGGAGTTTGTGTCTCTGATGACTGACAAATGGAGGGGTGGCATCCAGAATCCATGGAGGGGTTTTCACGTTGAGGCTTATGAGCTGCCCCAAAGAGCAAGGTTTCATTCTACTGAGCAAGTGGAGTCTAGTTTATTTGCTCCAGGGTCCCCATGTGGAAAGTTTAAGTAGCAGAGCTCTACCACCATATGGATGCCTGGAAAGCTCCACTCCATTAACCATTGCAACTGAGGAACATGGCAGGTTCATTCTGCGAAGTACCATGTCTTTGAGTTGACATGGAATCTCTTTCAAATGGGCCACAGTGCTGGTTTCTTATCAGGGAGATCTTAGAATGTGCTGGTGGCTAAGGTGCTGTGCAAGATTATACTACCCTGTGCTTTGGCACAGATGGAATGGCACGGTTTCCTTCTGGCGACAGGAGATGTTCTGTTGTGTGGCCCAGGGACATGTTGTATCATAAGTTCGCATTCCATTGCAGACAGATGTCTGAAAACAGAATCTAGGGTTCCAATGAAGTCCTAGGGCATGTTAGGTTCACTATTCTGACTCGGGACCATTGATTCAGCTATCTGACTGTATGTCGGTGATCTGGGTGCTTCAGACTGTGCATTTGCATTCAGAGAGGCCGCCAATATTGGGGTAGACTTAGAGGCCTTCAGATTTCTGCTAATCTAGAAGGTTTGGGCAAGTGGACGGGAACAGTTTCCATGGGGATGGAAGGGACAGTGCTCTCATGTGGATCCAGAGACCCCATCCTGGAGGGCACGTGTGCCATGGCTCTGGTAGAGAAGTCTGCAAACACAAATTTGGATTAGAGTGAATGGCAATGTAATCGCAGGCCCAATGCATAGACCTGGAGGGCAGCTCCTCTGGAACTGTAATTAGGGTGACGGGAAGCGATAGCACAGGCTTTTCTCTCTGGATTGTGTGTCCAGGATTGCCTCGAAATGCAGATGTGCTCTCATAGGTCCATGGAAGACTTTTCCTCTCTATGGATCCTGGCGGCTCCCCATAGTTTGTTGGCTTTTTCGGGGAAGGGAAGAGTGCTCTTTTCCATCTTAGCAGTACCCCAAAACAGGGAATCCAGAGATGGGCTCTGGGTCTGGGCACCTGGAAAATCCCACCAAGTTTTAGGATTTGTGCCTAGAGGCATATCAGGCCTGCATGTGGGATCGTGGTGGTGCAACTGAGAGGGATTATTTGAAAACCTGCTCAGACTGAGGGTCACAATGTCTGTTTGTGCCCAGGGTGGCCCTCAGGAGTGGGTGAGGTCTCATTGGTTTTGTAACTGTCTCCACATTGTGGGTTGGACATCTATCTCAATAGCCCGGTTTATTGCCGTGGGGAAAGAGGAGATCTCTGTTGTGCTTCAGGTTCCTCCATTATCAGGGATTCCAGCCAAGGTCTAGGGACAGGTCCCTGAATACCAAGGATGGGTACAGGTGACATATTTGGGCCATGACCATCCCAAATGCTGGATATGGGGCCCGCTTTCTGGTGGCTGAAACTCGGTTGGGGCTCAGTCTCTGTCAAACACAGCACTAGTGGCCAGAGCAACCTTTCACTCGGTGTTGACTCCAGGGCCGAGCAGATTGATTCTCATATGGGGTTTCTGGGCACACTCATCGGGCACTTCTTCCTTCGATGGGGAAGGCCAAATGTTGCATTGTGGCTCCATATTTCCCTATCAAGAGGGCTTGGGGACCAGTCAGGTGATGATGGAATTGTAAACACAAGCTACGGTTCAATTCAGTGCCAAGTGGAAGGCAGTTCCAATGTGCAGCGGTTTATTCGAGACATCCAGCACCGGAATAAGGGTGCATATCAGATGTTTGCTCACGTTGGAGTTTGTCTCTATGATGGCCGACCAATGGAGGGGTGGCGTCAAGAGGCCATGGAGGAGTTCACATGCTGAGGCCTGTGAGCTGCTCCAAACATAAGGTTTCCTTCTACTGGGCAGGTAAAGTCTGGTTTGTTTGCTCTAGGTTTCCCCATGTGGAAAGTTTGTGAAGCAGAGCTCTTCGGCCTGGATGCCTGGAAAGCACACCTCCATTGGCCATTGCAGCTGAGGTACATGGCAGGTTCGATCTGTTGGCTCTGGGAAGAAGTACCAAGGCCTTGAGTTGACGTGGAATCTCTTGCATTTGGGCCACAATGCGGGTTTGTTACCAAGGAGCTCTTAGAATGTGCTGGTTGCCAAGGTGCCATGCAGGATTCTCCTACCCTGAGCGTTTGGCACAGGTCAAAGAGCACAGTATCCTGCTGTGGACAGGAGATGTACTGTCATGTTGCTCAGGGACCACATGATGTGTCATAAATTGGTATTCCAGAAAAGGCCCCTGAGGACAGATGCCTGAAAACCTAATGGGGTTCCATTGAGGGCCTAGGGGCATTTTAGGTTTAATCTTCTAACTCACGATCATTGAGATGGTTGTCTCCCTGGATGTAGGTGATCAGGGTGTTTCACACTCTGAATTTGCGTCCAGAGTGGCCAGCAATATTGGGGTTGGCTGAGGGGTCTTCCAGGCTCTGTCAGACACAGAACGAGTGGCCGGGCAACCTATAAATTTGGGTTCCCTCGAGGGCCAAGAAGATTGATCCTCATGTGGTGTTTCTGGCCAGACTCACCAGGCACTTCTTTCTATAGGGGAAGGCAGAATGCTGCGTTGTGGCTCCAGAAATCCCTATCAAGAGGGACTGGGGATAGCTCAGGTGAGGATGTAATTGTAAACACAAGCTACAGTTCAATTCAGTGCCAAGCGGAAGGCAGTTTCTATGTGCAGCGGCTTATTCGAGATATCCAGCACATGAGTAAGGGCGGATGTCAGATATTTGCTCACCCTGAAGTTTGTGTCTTTGATGACTGACAAATGGACAGGTGGCGTCCAGAGGCCACAGAGGGGTTTTCACTTTGAGGCTTATGAGCTGCTCCACACAGCAAGGTTTAGTTCTACTGGACAGGTGGAGTCTGGTTTACTTGCTCCAGGTTCTCCCATGTGGAAAGGTTGGGTAGCAGAGCTCTTCTGCATTGATGCCTGGAAAGCTCAACTCCATTGCCCATTGCAGCTGAGGAACATGGCAGGTTCGTTCTGCTGTCTCTGGAGCAAAGTAGCAAGTAGCAAATCCTTGAGGTGACATGTAATCTCTTGCAGATGGGACACAATGCTGGTTTGTTACCAGGGAGATCTTAGAATGTGCTGGTTGCTAAGGTGCTGTGCAGGATTCTACTACCCTGGGCTTTGGCACATGTGGAAGGGCACGCTTTCCTTCTGGAGACAGGAAATGTTCTGTTGTGTGGCCCAAGGACCACATGTTGTAACATAAGTTCACATTCCAGAACAGGCCTCTGAGGACAGAGGTCTGAAAACCGAATCTATGGTTCCAATGACGTCATAGCAGCGGGTTATCTTCACTATTCTGACCCAGGACCATTGATTTGGCTGTCTGCCTGGATGTAGGAGATCAAGGTCTTTCAGACATCGCATTTGTGTTCAGAGTGGCTGCCAATATTGGGGTAGGCTCAGGGGCCTTGCATGTTTCTCCTAATCTAGAAGGTTTGGGCAACTGGGACGGGCAGTTTCATTGGGGATGGCAGGGACAGTCCTGTGGTGTGGATCCAGAGACCACATCCTGGAGGGCATGTGTGCCATGGTTTTGGTAGAGAAGTCTGCAAACACAAATTTGGATTAGGGTAAGTAACGAGGTGATCGCAGGCATAATGCATAGACCTGGAGGGCAGCTCATCTGGAACTGTAATTAGGGTGACTGGAAGGCTGAAGCAGAGACTTTCTCTCTGGATAGTGTGTCCAGGATGGTCTCGGAATGCAGGGTGTTCTCATGGGTCCATGGGAGACTTTTCCTCTCTATGGATCCTGGTGGCTCCCCATAGTTTTGTCTTTTTGGGGAAAGGGAAGAGTGCTCTTTTCCATCTTTGGGGTGCGCCAAAACAGGGTTTCCAGAGACGGGCTCTAGGTCTGGGCACCTGGAAAAACCCACCAAGTTTTAGGATTTGTGCCTAGAGTCGTACCAGGCCTGCAATGCGGGATCATGGTGGTGCAACTAAGAGGGATTGTTTGAAAGCATGCACAGGGTGAGGGTCACAATGTCTGTTTATGCACAGGGCGACCCTCAGGAGTGGGTGACGTCTCACTGGTCTTGTAACTGGCACCCCTGTGAGTGTTGGACACCCATCGCAACAGCCAGGTTTATTGCCAGGGGGAAAGAGGAGATCTCTATTGTTCTTCAGGTTTCCACATTGGCATGGATTCCAGCCAAGGTCTGGGGACAGGTGCCTGAGTACCAAGGATGGGTAGAGATGACGTACCTGGGCCATGACCATCCAAAATGTTAGATATGGGGCCCGCTCTCTGGTGGCTGAAACTCGGTCAGGGCTCAGTCTCTGTCAGACACATCACTAGTGGCCATGGCAGCTTATAAATCAGGGTTGACTCGAGGACACGAGCATATTGATCCTCATGTGGGGTTTCTGGGCACACTCACCAGGCTTTTCTTCATTCAATGCAGAAGGCAGGATGCTGCCTTGTGGCTCCAGATTTCCCTATCAAGAGGGCTTGGGGACCAGTTGGGTGATGATGGAATTGTAAACACAAGCTACGGTTCAATTCAGTGCCAAGCGGAAGGCAGTTCCAATGTGCAGCGGTTTATTCAGGACATCCAGCACCAGAATAAGGGTGCATATCAGATGTTTGCTCACTCTGGAGTTTTTGTCTATGATGACCGACCAGTGGAGGGGTGGTGTCAAGAGGCCATGGAGGAGTTCACATGCTGAGGCCTGTGAGCTGCTCCAAACATAAGGTTTCCTTCTACTGGGCAGGTAAAGTCTGGTTTGTTTGCTCTAGATTCCCGCATGTGTAAAGTTTGTGAAGCAGATCTCTCCAGCTTGAATGCCTGGAAAGCACACCTCGTTTGACTATTGCAGCTGGGGAACATGACAGTTTCGTTCTGGTGGCTCTGGGGAGAAGTACCAAGGTCTTGAGTTGACATGGAATCTCTTGCAGATGGTCCACAATGCTGGTTTGTTACCAAGGAGATCTTTGAATTTCTTGGTTGCTAAGGTGCCATGCAGGATTCTCCTACCCTGAGCGTTTGGCAAATGTTGAAGAGCACAGGATCCTGCTGCAGAAAGGAGATGTACTGTCATGTGGCTCAGGGACCACATGATGTGTTATAAATTGGTATTCCAGAACAGGCCTCTGATGACAGATGCCTGAAAACCTAATGGGGATCTATTGAAGGCCCAGGGGTATTTCAGGTTCAATCTTATAACTCTTGATCATTCACTTGTCTGTCTCCCTGGATGTAGGTGATCAGGGTGTTTCAGACAGTGCATTTGCATTCAGAGCCGCTGCCATTATTTAAGTAGGCTCAGGGGCCTTTCAGGCTTCTCCTAATCTAGAAGGTTTGTGCAACTGTGACGGGCACAGTTTCCTTGGGAATGGGATTGACAGTCCTGTGGTGTGGATCCAGAGACCCCATCCTAGAGGCACGTGTGCCATGGTTTAGGTAGAGATGTCTGAAAACACAAATTTGGGTTAGGGTGAGTGGCGAGGACATCACAAACACAATGCATAGACCTGGAGGGCAGCTCGTCTGGAAATGTAATTAGTGAGATCTTAGAATCTGCTGGTGGCTATAGGCCGAGTAGGATTCATCTACCCTGAGGGTTTGACACAGGTCCAAGAGCACAGCTTCCATCTGGGGATAAGAGATGTTCAGTTGTTGAGCTCAGGGTCCATATGTTGTATTATAAGTTGGTACTCCAGAACAGTTCTCTGAGGACAGATGCCTGAAAACCTAATCTAGGATTCCAATGAGGTCGTAGGGGCATGCCAGGTTCAATCCTCTGACTCAGGACCATTGACTTGGGTGTCTGCCTGGATTCAAGTGATCAGGGTGTTTCAGACTGCGCAGTTGTGTCCAGAGAGGCCTCCAATATTGGGGTGGGCTTAGGGGTCTTGCAGATTTCTCCTTATCTCGAGGGTTTTGGCAACTCTGATGGACTCATTTTCCTTGGGGATGGCAGGCCCAGTCCTGTGGTTTGGCTCCAGAGACCCCATCCTGGAGAACATATGAGCCATGGTTTTGGGAGAGAAATCTGAAAACACAAACTCAGGTTAAGGTGAGCGGCAAGGTGATTGCAGGCCCAATGCATAGACCTGGAGGGCAGCACGTCAGGAATTGTAAATCAGGTGCCTCGAAGGCGGTAGCACAGGCTTTTGTATCTGGCTTGTGTGTCCAGTATGGCCTCAGAATGCCAGTGTGATCTCATGGGTCCATGGGAGATTTTTCCTCTCTAAGGATCCTGGCGCTCGCAATAGTTGGTGGCTTTCTCGGGGAAGAGAAGAGTGCTGTTTTCCATGATGGGGGTGCCCCAGAATAGGAATTCCAGAGATGGGCTCTGGGTCGGTGCCCTGGAAAATCCCACCAAGTGTTAGGATTTGGGCCTAGTGGCTTACCAGGCCTGCTTTCGTGATCCTGGAGGTTGAAATGAGAGGGCTTGTTTGAAATCATGCTCAGGCTGAGGGTCACAATGCCTGCTTGTGCACAAGGTGACCCTCATGAGTGGGCGTGGTTTCCTTGGCCATGCAACTGGTCCCACTTTGAGGGTTGGACACCCATCCCAACAGCCAGGATTCTTGCCATGGGGAAAGAGGAGTTCTGTATTGGGCTTCAGGTTCCCCCATAGGCAGGGATTCCAGCAAAGGTCTGGGGACAGTTGCCTGAATACCAAGGATGGGTAGAGGTGATGGGCATGGGCCATGGCCAGTCTCAAATCGTGGATATGGGCCCCGATCTCTGGGTGGCTGACACTATGTCTTGGTTCAGGATCTGTCAGACACAGCACTAGTGCCCAGGGCAGCCTATAAATTGGGGTTCCCTTGAGGACCGAGCAGATTGATCCTCATATAGGGTTTCTGGGCAGACTCACCAGGCCCTTCTTGTTCCTATGGTGAAGGCAGAATTCTGCGTTGTGGCTCTAGAATACCCTATCAAGAGGGCTTGCGGACCAGGAGGCTGAGGATGGAACTATAAACCCAAGCTATGGTTACATTCTGTATCAAGTGAAAGGCACTTCCAGTGTGCAGCGGTTGAATTGAATATTCAGCACCTGAGTAAAAGTGGATGTCAGATATTTGCACATGTTGGAGTTTGTGTCTATGATGACCCACAAATGGAGGGGCAGTGTCAAGATGCCATGGAGGATTTCCCAGGCTGGGGCTTGTGAGATGCTTCAAACAGCAAGGTTTCCTTCTACCAGACTGGGGCAGTCTGGTTTGTTAGCTCCAGGGTCCCACATGTGGAAAGAATGGGTAGAAGAGCTCTCCAGCATGGATGCCTGGAAAGCACACCTGATTTGACCATTGCAGCAGAGGAACATGGCAGGTTCATTCTGGTGGCTCTGGGGCGAAGTACCAAGGACTGGATTGGAGAGGGAATCTCATGAAGATAGGTCACAATGCTGGTTTGTTACCAGGGTGATCTAAGAATGTTCTGGTGGCTAAGGGGCTGTGCAGGATTCATCTAGCCTGAGGATTTGACATAGGTCCAAGAGCCCGGATTCCATCTGGGGACAGGAAATGTTCTGTTGTGTGGCTCAGGGACCATATGTTGTATCATAAATTGGTATTCCAGAACAGGCCTTTGATGACATATGACTGACAAACTAATCTAGGGTTCCAATGAATTCCTAGGGGCATGTCAGGTTCAATATTCTGACTCAGGACCATTGACTCTGGTGTCTGCCTGGATGGAGGTTATCAGGGTATTTCGAGATTGCACATTTTCATCCAGAGCGGCATCCAATCTTGTGAGGGGTCATGGTCCTTGCAGTTTTCTCCTTATCTGGAGGGTTTTTGCAACTGTGATGGGCCCAGTTTCCATGGGAATGGCAGGCAAAGTCCTTTGGTGTGGCTCCAGAGACCCCATCCTGGAGAGCATGTGAGCTAGGGTTTTGGGAGAAAAGTCTGCAAACACAAACTCGGGTTAGGGTTAGCGGCATGGTGATCACAGGCCCAATGCATAGACCTGGAGGGCAGCAAGTCTGGAACTGTAAATCTGGTGACTTGAAGGCAGTAGCACAGGTAATTGTATCGGGATTTAATTTCCAGGATGGCCTTGGAATGCAGGTGTGTTCTCATGGGTCCATGGTAGATTTTTCCTCTCAAGGATCCTGCTGGGTCCCAATAGTTTGGTGGCTTTCTCAGGGAAAGAAAGAGTGTTGTTTTCCATCTTAGGGGTGCCCTAGGACAGGGATTCCAGAGACAGGCTTTGGGTCTGGGTGTATGGAAAATCCCACCAAGGGTTAGGATTTGGGCCTAGTGGCTACAAGGCCTGCTATGCAGGTCCTAGAGGTGCAACTGAGAGCATTTGTTTGAAATCATGCTCAAGTTGAGGGTCACAATGCCTGCTTGTTCCCAGGCAGCCCTCTGGAGTGGGTGTGGTCTCATTGCCAATGCAGCGGGATCCCATTCTGTGGGTTAGAAACCCATTCCAAAGCCAGGATTCCTGTCATGGGAAGGAGGAGTTCTCTATTGTGCTTCAGGTTTCCCCTTTGTTAGGGATTCCAGCAAAGTTCTAGGGGACAGATGCCTGAATACCATGGATGGGTATAGATGATGGACATGGGCCATCGCCGGACTCACATGCTGGATATGGGCTCCCCACTCTGGGTGGCTGACACAAGGTCGAGGCTTAGGCTCTGTCAGCCACATCACTAGTGGCCAGGGCAAACTATAAATCAGGGTTCCCTCGTGGGCCGAGTAGATTGATCCTCATTTACATTTTCTAGGCAGACTCACCAGGTCCTTCTTCTTTCTATGGGGAAGGCAGAATGCTGTGTTGTGGCTCCAGAATTCCCTATCAAGAGGGCTTGCAGACCAGTAAGGTGAGGATGGATTTGTAATCCGAAGCTAGGGGTATATTCAGTGCCAATCTAAAGGCAGTTCCAGGGGCGCCTGGGTGGCTCAGTGGGTTAGCTGCTGCCTTCGGCTCAGGTCATGATCTCAGGGTCCTGGGATCGAGGCCCGCATCGGGCTCTCTGCTCAGCAGGAAGCCTGCTTCTCTCTCTCTGCCTGCCTCTCCATCTACTTGTGATTTCTCTCTGTCAAATAAATAAATAAAATCTTTAAAAAAAAATAAAGGCAGTTCCAGTATGCAGCAGCTGATTCCTATATCAGCACCTGAGTATGGGCAGATATCAGATGTTTGCTCATGCTGGAGTTTGTGTCTATGATGACTGACAAATGGAGGGGTGCCGTCAAGAGGCCATGGAGGATTTCCCAGGCTGGGACTTGTTAGATGCTCCAAACATCAAGTTTCTTTCTACTGGACAGAAGGAGTCTGGTTTGTTTGCTCAGGCTTCTCCATGTGGAAAGTTTGTGTAGCAGAGCACTCCCACATGGATGCCTAGAAAGCACACCTCCATTGACCATTGCAGCTGAGGAACATGGCAGGTTCGTTCTGGTGGCTCTGGGGCGAATTATCAAGCCCTTGAGTTAACATGGAGTCTCATGAAGATGGGTCACAATGCTGGTTTGTTACCAGGGAGATCATAGAATGTGGTGGGTGCTAAGGAGCTGTGTAGGATTTATCTATCCTGAGGGTTTGACACAGGTCCAAAAGCACGGAATCCTTCTGGGTCCAGGAGATGTTCTGTTCTGTTGCTCACTGACCACATGTTCTATCATAAGTTGGTATTCCAGAAAAGAACTCTGAAGACAGATACCAGAAAACCTAATCTAGTGTGCCAATGAAGTCCTCGGGGCATTTCAGGTTCAATCTTCTTACTCAGGATCATTGACTTGGGTGTCTGCCTGGTTGGAGGTGATCAGGGTTTTTCAGACTGCGAATTTGAGTCCAGAGTGGCCTCCAATATTGGGGGGGCACTTAGGGGCCTTGCAGGTTTCTCCTAATCTAGAGATTTTGGGCAACGGTGACAGGCACAGTTTCCTTGAGAAAGGCAGGCATAGTCCTTAGGTGTGTCTCCAGATATCACAACCTGGAGGGCATGTGAGCCATGGTTTTGGGAGGGAAGTCTGCAAACACAAACTCGGGTTAGGGTTAGTGGCGAGGTGATCCCAGGCCCAATGCATAGACTTGGAAATCAACTCGTCAGGAATTGTAAATTAGATGACTCGAAGGGGGTAGCACAGGCTTTTGTATCTGCATTGTGTGTCCAGGATGGCCACAGAATGCAGGTGTGTTTTAATGGGTCCATGGAAGTTTTTTCTCTCTAAGTTACCTGGTGGCTTCCAATAGTTTGGTGGCTTTATCAGGGAAGGGAAGAGTGCCGTTTTCCATTTTGGAGGTTCCCCAAAATAGGGAATTCCAGAGACTGGCTCTGGGTCTGGGCCCCTGGATAATCCCACTAATTGTTAGGATTTGGGCCAAGGGGCATACCTGGCCTGCAATGCGGGATACTTTTGGGTCAACTGAGAGGGCTTGTTTGAAAGCATGCTCAGGCTGAGGTTCACATTGCCTGCTCGTGTCCAGGGCGGCCCTCATGAGTGGGTGTAATCTCCTTGGCCATGCAGCCAGAGCCCACTTTGAGGTTGGACACCCATCCGAACAGCCAGGATTCCTGCCATGGGGAAGGAGGAGTTCTCTATTGTGCTTCAGGTTCCCCCATTGGAAGGGACTACAGCAAAGGTCTAGGGACAGATGCCTGAATACCAAGGATGGGTAGACGTGAGAGACTTGGGGCATGGCCAGTCTCACATGCTGGTTATGGCCACCGATCTCTGAGTGGTTGACACAAGGTCTTTGCTAAGGCTCTGTATGACACAACACTAGTACCCAGGGAAGCCTATAAATTGGTGTTCCCTTGAGCACAGAGCAGATTGATTGTCATGTGGAGTTTCTGGACAGACTCAGCAGGCCCTTTTTCTTTCTATTGTGAATACAGAATGCTGCCTTGTGAAACCAGAATTCCCTATCAATAGGGCTTGAGGATCAGGAGACTGAGGATGGAATTGTAAACCCAAGCTATGGTTAAATTCAATGTCAAGTGAAAGACACTTCCAGTGTGCAGTGGTTGAATCGAATATCCAGCACTTGAGTAAGGACGGATGTCAGATCTTTGCTCATGCTGGAGTTTTTGTCTATGATGACTGACAAATGGAGGGGTTGTGTCAAGAGACATGGAAGATTTCCCAGGCTGGGGCTTGTGAGATGCTCCAAAGAGCAAGGTTTCCTTCTACTGGACAGGGGCAGCCTGGTTTGTTTTCTCCAGGGTTCCTCATATGAGAAGATTGGATAGCATAAATCTCCCACATCAATGCCTGGAAAGTACACCTCCATTAACCATTGTAGCAGAGGAACATGACAAGTTCATTCTGGTGACTCTGAGGCGAAGAACCAAGGACTGAATTGGACATGGAACCCCAGGAAGATGGGTCAAAATGTTGGTTTATTACCAGGGAGATCTTAGAATCTGCTGGTGGTTAAGGGGTCATGCAGGATTCATCTAGCCTGAGGATTTGACACAGGTCCAAGAGCCCGGATTACATCTGGGGACAGGAGATGTTCTCTTGTGGGGCTCAGCGACCATATGTTGTATCATAAGTTGGTATTCCAGAACAGGCCTCTGAGGACAGAAGCCTGAATACCTAATCTAAGGTTCGAATGAGGTCCTAGGGGAATGTCAGGTTCAATCTTCTGACTCAGGACCATTGACTCTGATATCTGACTGGATGCAGGTGATCAGCGTGTTTCAGACTGCGCATTTGCATCCAGAGTGGCGTCCAATACTAGGGTGAGCTCTGGGTCCTTGCAGGTTTCTCCTTATCTGGAGGGTTTGGAAAACTGTGATGTGCAGTTTCCTTGGGGATTGCAGGCACAGTCCTGTGGTGTGACTCCAGAGACCCCATCCTCGAGGGCATGTGGGCCATGGTTTTGAGAGAGAAGTCTGCTAACACAAACTTGGGTTAGGGTTAGCAGTGAGGTGATCCTAGTCCCAATCCATAGACCTGGAGGGCGGCAAGTCTGGAACTGTAAATCTGGTGAATCAAATGTGGTAGCACAGGATATTTTATCTGGATTTAATTTCCACAATGGCCTTGGAATGCAGGTGAGGTCTCATGGGTCCATGGGAGATTTTTCCTCTCAAGGATCCTGGCGGTTCCCAATAGTTTGGTGGATTTCTCGGGGAAGGGATGAGTGCTGTTTTCTAGCTTAGGCGTGCCCCAATACAGGGAATCCAGAGATGGGCTCTGGGTCTAAGCTCTTGGTAAATCCCACCAAGGGTTAGGGTTTGGATCTAGGGCCATACCAGGCCTGCAATGCGGGATTCTGGAGGTGCAACTGAGAGCATTTGTTTGAAAGCATGCTCAAGCTGAGGGTCACAATGCCTGCTTGTGCCCAGAACACCATCAGGAGTGGACGTTGCCTACTTGGCCATGCAGCTGGTTCCCATTCTGAAGATTGGACACCCACCTGAAAGCCAGGATTCCTGGCTTTCCTTCCTTCCTTCCCCCTCCTGCCATGGGGAAGGAGGAGTTCTCTATTGTGCTTCAGGTTCCCCCATTGGTAGGAATTCCAGCTAAGGTCTAGGGGACAAATGTCTGAATACCAAGGGTGGGTAGTGATGACTGCCCTGGGCCATGGCTGGTCTCACATGCTCGATATGGGCCCCACCCTCTGGGTGGCTGACACGAGGTCGGGGCTCAGGCTCTGTCAGACACAGCTCTAGTGGCCAGGGCAAACTATAAATAGGGGTTCCCTCCTTGGCTGAGTATATTGATCCTCATGCGCAGTTTCTGGGCAGTCTCACTTGGTCCTTCTTTCGATGCGGAAGGCAGAATGTTGCGCTGTGGCTCCAGAATTCTTTATCAAGAGATAGGGCGGACCAGTAGGGTGAAGATGAAATTGTAATCCGAAGCTGGGGTTAAATTCTTGCCAAGCGAAAGGCAGTTCTATTGTGCAGCAGCTGATTCCAATATCAGCACCTGAGTATGGACAGTTATCAGATGTTTGCTCAGGCTGGAGTTTGTGTCTATGATGACCAACAAATTGAGGGGTGGTGTCAAGAGGCCATGGAGGATTTTCCACCCTGGGGCTTCTGAGATGCTCCAAACACCAATATTTCTTTCTACTGGACAGGAGTAGTCTGGTTTGTTTGCTCCAGTTTCTCATGTGGAAAATTTGTGTAGCAGATTACTGCCATATGGAGGCCTGGAAAGCACACCTCCATTGACCATTGCTGCTTAGGAACATGGCAGGTTTGTTCTGGTGGCTCTGAGGCGAAGTGCCAGAGCCTTGAGTTGACATGGGACCTCATGAAGATGGGTCACAATGCAGGTTTGTTACCAGGGAGGTCTTAGAATGTTCTGGTGGCTAAGGGGCTGTGCAGAATTAATATACCCTGAGGGTTCAGCTAACAGAAACAGAAGGAAAATAAAGAGAAAAATAGATAAATAGAAAGAGAATGAAAGTTTTCCATCTCAGCTATGAAGTGAGCATTACCTGGTAATCAAACCAGGCAAAGATCCCATTAAAAGGAATAATTTCAGACCAATATCCCTGCTGAATATGGACACCAAGATTATCGACAAGATACTAGCTAATAGGATCCAACAGTAGATTTAAAAGATTATCCACATGACCAGGTGGGATTCGTCTCTGGGTTACAAGGATGGTTCTATATTCACAAAGGAATCAATGGGATAGAAAAAAATCAATAAAAGAAGAAAGAACCACGTGGTCCTCTCAAATGATGCAGAAAAAGAATTTGACAAAATACAGCATCCATTCCTGATTAAAATGCTTCAAAGTATAGGGATAGAGGGAACATTCTTCAACTTCATCAATCTATCAATTAAAAGGCCACAGTGAGTATGATTCTCAATGGGGAAAAGTTGACAGCCTTCCCTTTGAAATCAGGAACAAGAGAAGGATGCCCAGTCTCAGCCCTGTTGTTCAACATAGTACTAGAAGTTCTAGAAACAGAAATCAGACAACAAAACGAAATAAAATGTACTGAAATCGGGAAAGGAGAAATGAAACCCTTTTTGCAGAAGACATGATACTTTATATGGAAAGCCCAAAAGGATCTACCCAGTAACTACTAGAACTCATACAGTAATTCAGTAATGTGGCAGGATACAAAATCAATGCACATAAATCAGTTGTTTTCTTATACACTACCCATGAAAATATAGAAAGGGAAATTGGAGAATTAATTTCATTTACTTTAGCAGCAAGAAGCCCACAGTACGTTGGAATAAACCTAACCAAAAGGGTAAAGGATCTGTACTTGAGGAACTAAAGAACAGTCATAAAAGTAATTGGAAAAGACACAAAAGGATGGAAAAGCATCCAATGCTCATGGATCAGAAGAATAAACGTTGTTAAAATGTCTGTACTGCAAAGAGCAATCTATATTTTTAATTCCATCCCAGTCAAAATGCCACCAGCATTTTCAAATTGCTGGAACAAACAATCCTAAAATTTGTATGGAACTGGAAATGACAAAAATTGCTAAGGAAATGTTGAAAAGAAACCTGTGACCATGGGGAACCTGGGTGGCTCAGTGGGTTAAAGCCTCTGCCTTCAGCCCAGCTCATGATCCTGAGATCAAGCCCCACATCTGGCTTTCTGCTCTGTGGGGGACTGCTTCCTCCTCTCTCTCTGTCTCCTCTCTGCCTACTTGTGATCTCTGTCTGTCACATAACAAACTAACTAACTAGCTAACTAAATAAATGAATAAATAAACCGGGATCATCACCTTGCCTGATTTAAAGCTTTATTATAAAGTTGTGATCACCAAGACAGCATGGTACTGGCCCAAAAACAGACACATTGACCAGTGGAACAGAGGAAAGAGTCCAGATATGGTCCCAAATTCTATGGACAAATAATCTTCGACAAAACAGGAAAAAATATCCAGTGGAAAAAAAGACAGTCTCTTCAATAAGCAGTGTTGTGATAATTGGACAGCTATATATAGAAGAATGAAGTTTGACCATCCTCTAACTCCTTACAAAAGGCTAAACTCGAAAGGGATAAAAGAACTCAACATGAGGCAGGAGGCTTTCAAAATCCTAGAGGAGAAGATAGGCAGTAACTTCTTCGACAGCATCCAGAGAAACTTCTTTCAAGACATGTCTCCCAGGGCAAAGAAAACAAAAGTGAAAATGAACTTTTGGGACTTTATCAAGACCAAAAGCTTTTGCACAGCAAAGGAAAGAGTCAACAAAACAAAGAGACAACACACGAATGGGAGAAGACATTCACAAATGATACTACAGAAAAAGGGCAGTTATCCAAGATCTATAAATAGCTCCTTGAACTCAACACCGAAAAAAACAGATACTCTTATCAAAAATTGGCAGAAGGCATTAGCAGACACTTCTCCAAGGAAGACATACAAATGGCTAACAGACACATGAAAAAATGTTCATCATCATTACCATTAGAGAAATTCAAATCAAAACCTCATTGAGATGCCACCTTACACCAGTAAGAATGACCCAAATTAACAGGACAGTAAATAACGTCTGTTGGAGAAGATATGGAGAAAGGGGAACCCTCTTACACTGTTGGTAGGAATGCAAGTCATTGCAGCTGCTTTCAAAAACAGTGTGGAGAATCCTTAAAAAATTACAAATATGCCTAGCCTATGACCCTGCAATTGCACTACTGTGTATTTACCCCAAAGATACATATGTAGTGAACAAAACTGCTATATGTACCCCATTGTTCATAGCAGAAATGCTCACAATCACCAAACTGTGGAATAAACCAAGAAGCCCTTCAACAGACGTTAGATAAATAAGATATGGTCCATATATACAATGAAATATGATTCAGCCATCAAAAAAGATGAATACCTAACTTTTGTACCAACATGGAGAACTGGAGGAGATTATGCTGAGTGAAATAAGTCAAGCAGAAAAAGTCAATCATCATACGGTTTCACATACTTGTGGTGCATAAGAAATTACACTTGGGACATTAGTAGAAGGAAAGGAAAATTGACTTGGGGGAAATTGTAAGACGACACGAAGCAGAGAGACTATGGCTCTGACACACATACTGAGGGTTTTGGAGGGGTGAAGATTGGGGGATAGGTGAGCCTGGTGGTGGATATTAAGGAGGGCATATACTGCATGGAGCACAGGGTGTGGTGCATAAGTAATTGATCTTGTAACTTAGAAAAATTAAATTAAATTTCAAAAATAATTTATTCACTTATAGGAATCAATAAAATATGAAGAGTGAAAAAATACACCTTATTTAAAATTTAATAATGATGCTATTTTATGTATTTATGAGATTTTTTAAATTAAATTTATTTATTTTCAGCATAACAGTATTCATTAATTTTTCCCCACACCCAGTGCTCCATGCAATCTGTGCCCTCTATAATACCCACGACCTGGGATTTTTAAAGCAAAACATCCATGACCTACATTCTCCTATTGATAAAAATTACCTTGTTAATCATCTTTATAAAAACAAACTTCCTAGATTTCTACTCTACCTGAAGGGTTTGAAGTGGTGGGGGGTTGGGAGGTTGGGGGAACCAGGTGGTGGGTATTTGAGAGGGCACGGATTGCATGGAGAACTGAATGTGGTACAAAAACAATAAATACTGTTATGCTGAAAATAAACTTAAAAATGATTAAAAAAATTAAAACAAGTTTTTTAATGCATCACATTGCTCTATGTAAGTTAAGCCTAAGCCAAATAAAGAATATGTAACATATAGTAAAATAAAAATAAAATTAAATTAAATTACTACAGATTTCCATTCTGCAGAAAAGGACTGTATTTACGAGGACAGTAGTAGAATATTTACGAGAAGACTTTCCACTGTAGCTTTTTTTTTAATGCTTCCCCTTTAACACAGAGAATCTAGGAGACAAGTCACCGAGAATCCAGAGTGATGCTAAACTGTTCTCAGATGTTAATCAAAATGAAATCTTGGGGGGAGGAGTCAAGATGGCAGAGAAGTAGCAGGCTGAGACTACTTCAGCTAGCAGGAGATCAGCTAGAGAGCTTATCTAAAGAGTGCAAACACCTGCAAATCCATCGGCAGATCGAAGAGAAGAACAGCAATTCTAGAAACAGAAAAACAACCACTTTCTGAAAGGTAGGACTGGCGGAGAAGTAAATCCAAAGCGACGGGAAGATAGACCCCGGGGGGTAGGGGCCGGCTCCCGGCAAGCGGTGGAGCAACGGAGCACAAAATCGGGACTTTTAAAAGTCTGTGCCACTGAGGGACATCGCTCCAGAGGCTAAACCGGGGTGAAGCCCACGCGGGGTCGGCATGGCCTCGGGTCTCACAGGGTCACAGAAGGATCGGGGGTGTCTGAGTGTTGCAGAGCTTGTGGATATTGGAACGGGAAAGCCGGCTACAGAGACAGAGCCGACAGTAAGCTCGCAGCTCAGTGTTGCCTTGAGCCAGTCACGGGCTCGGTGAGCTCAGAGCACGGCCGGAGGTTGGGCAGACGGGAGTTACTGGGTGCTGTTCGCTGAGGGCGCACTGGGGAGCGGGGCCCCAGGCCATAGGCTCCTCCGAGCCGGAGATCAGGAGGCCGCCATTTGTGTTCCCGTCCTCCAGAACTCTACGGAAAGCGCTCAGGGAACAAAAGCTCCTGAAAGTAAAGCCGAGCGGATCACACAGCCCGGCCCCTGCTAAGGGCATTGCAATTCCGCCTGGGGCAAAGACACTTGAGAATCACTACACCAGGCCCCTCCCCCAGAAGACCAACAAGAAATCCAGGCAAGACCAAGTTCACCTACCAAGGAGTGCAGTTTCAATACCAAGGAGAGCAGCAGAATTCCAGAGGAGGAGAAAACAAACCACGGAACTCATGGCTTTCTCCCTGTGATTTTTTAGTCTTGCAGTTAATTTAATTTTTTTCTTTTTCATTTTTTTCTCTTCTTCTGCTAAAATATTTTTTAAACTTTTACCCTTTTCTTTTTTAACGTTTTAAACTAGTTTATATAATATATATACATATATTTTCTTTTTTATACTTTTTTATTCGTTTTTTTTAATTCCTTTTTTTTCTTTCTTTATTTTTGAACGTCTTAATCCCCAAATCAGAAGAGATCCCAATCTCTTCAATCTCTTTTTTTAATTCTTTTTTTTAATTATTTTATTTATTTGTTTTTCCAATTTATTTATTTTCAGAAAAACAGTATTCATTATTTTTTTCACCACACCCAGTGCTCCATGCAAGCTGTGCCCTCTATAATACCCACCACCTGGTACCCCAACCTCCCACCCCCCCGCCACTTCAAACCCCTCAGACTGTTTTTCAGAGTCCATAGTCTCTCATGGTTCATCTCCCCTTCTAATTTACCCAAAAGCACATACCCTCCCCAATGTCCATAACCTTCCCCCCTTCTCCCAACCCCCCTCCCCCCAGCAACCCACAGTTTGTTTCGTGAGATTAAGAGTCACTTATGGTTTGTCTCCCTCCCTATCCCATCTTGTTTCATGGATTCTTCTCCTACCCACTTAAGCCCACATGTTGCATCACCACTCCCTCATATCAGGGAGATCATATGATAGTTGTCTTTCTCCGCTTGACTTATTTCGCTAAGCATGATACGCTCTAGTTCCATCCATGTTGTCGCAAATGGCAAGATTTCGTTTCTTTTGATGGCTGCATAGTATTCCATTGTGTATATATACCACATCTTCTTTATCCATTCATCTGTTGATGGACATCTAGGTTCTTTCCATAGTTTGGCTATTGTGGACATTGCTGCTATAAACATTCGGGTGCACGTGCCCCTTTGGATCACTACGTTTGTATCTTTAGGGTAAATTCCCAGTAGTGCAATTGTGGGTCATAGGGCAGTTCTATTTTCAACATTTTGAGGAATCTCCATGCTGTTTTCCAGAGTGGTTGCACCAGCTTGCATTCCCACCAACAGTGTAGGAGGGTTCCCCTTTCTCCGCATCCTCGCCAGCATCTGTCATTTCCTGACTTGTTGATTTTAGCCATTCTGACTGGTGTGAGGTGATATCTCATTGTGGTTTTGATTTGTATTTCCCTGATGCCGAGTGATATGGAGCACTTTTTCATGTGTCTGTTGGCCATCTGGATGTCTTCTTTGCAGAAACGTCTGTTCATGTCCTCTGCCCATTTCTTGATTGGATTATTTGTTCTTTGGGTGTTGAGTTTGTTAAGTTCTTTATAGATTTTGGACACTAGTCCTTTATCTGATATGTCGTTTGCAAATATCTTCTTCCACTCTGTCAGTTGTCTTTTGGTTTTGTTAACTGTTTCCTTTGCTGTGCAAAAGCTTTTGATTTTGATGAAATCCCAAAAGTTCATTTTTGCCCTTGCTTCCCTTGCCTTTGGCGATGTTCCTAGGAAGATGTTGCTGCGGCTGAGGTCGAAGAGGTTGCTTCCTGTGTTCTCCTCAAGGATTTTGATGGATTCCTTTCTCACATTGAGGTCCTTAATCCATTTTGAATCTATTTTTGTGTGTGGTGTAAGGAAATGGTCCAATTTCATTTTTCTGCACGTGGCTGTCCAATTTTCCCAACACCATTTATTGAAGAGGCTGTCTTTTTTCCATTGGACATTCTTTCCTGCTTTGTCAAAGATTAGTTGACCATAGAGTTGAGGGTCTATTTCTGGGCTCTCTATTCTGTTCCATTGGTCTATGTGTCTGTTTTTGTGCCAGTACCATGCTGTCTTGATGATGACAGCTTTGTAATAAATCTTGAAGTCCGGAATTGTGATGCCACCAACTTTGGCTTTGTTTTCAATATCCCTTTGGCTATTCGAGGTCTTTTCTGGTTCCATATAAATTTTAAAATTATTTGTTCCATTTCTTTGAAAAAGATGGATGGTACTTTGATAGGAATTGCATTAAATGTGTAGATTGCTTTAGGTAGCATAGACATTTTCACAATATTTATTCTTCCAATCCAGGAGCATGGAACATTTTTCCATTTCTTTGTGTCTTCCTCAATTTCTTTCATGAGTACTTTATAGTTTTCTGAGTATAGATCCTTAGCCTCTTTGGTTAGGTTTATTCTTAGGTATCTTATGGTTTGGGGTGCAATTGTAAATGGGATTGACTCCTTAATTTCTCTTTCTTCTGTCTTGTTGTTGGTGTAGAGAAGTGCAACTGATTTCTGTGCATTGATCTTATATCCTGACACTTTACTGAATTCCTGTATAAGTTCTAGCAGTTTTGGAGTGGAGTCTTTTGGGTTTTCCACATAGAGTATCATATCATCTGCGAAGAGTGATAATTTGACTTCTTCTTTGCCGATTTGGATGCCTTTAATTTCCTTTTGTTGTCTGATTGCTGAGGCTAGGACTTCTAGTACTATGTTGAATAGCAGTGGTGATAATGGACATCCCTGCCGTGTTCCTGACCTTAGTGGAAAAGCTTTCAGTTTTTCTCCATTGAGAATGATATTTGCAGTGGGTTTTTCATAGATGGCTTTGATGATACTGAGGTATGTGCCCTCTATCCCTACACTTTGAAGGGTTTTGATCAGGAAGGGATGCTGTACTTTGTCAAATGCTTTTTCAGCATCTATTGAGAGTATCATGTGGTTCTTGTTCTTTCTTTTATTGATGTGTTGTAACACATTGACTGATTTGCGGATGTTGAACCAACCTTGCAGCCCTGGAATAAATCCCACTTGGTCGTGGTGAATAATCCTTTTAATGTACTGTTGAATCCTATTGGCTAGTATTTTGGTGAGAATATTTCATCTGTGTTCATCAAGGATATTGATCTATAGCACTCTTTTTTGATGGGATCCTTGTCTGGTTTGGGGATCAAGGTGATGCTGGCCTCATAAAAGAGTTTGGGAGTTTTCCTTCCATTTCTATTTTTTGGAACAGTTTCAGGAGAATAGGAATTAGTTCCTCTTTAAATGTTTGGTAGAATTCCCCCGGGAAGCCATCTGGCCCTGGGCTTTTGTTTGTTTGGAGATTTTTAATGACTGTTTCAATCTCCTTACTGGTTATGGGTCTGTTCAGGCTTTCTATTTCTTCCTGGTTCAATTTTGGTAGTTTATATGTTTCTAGGAATGCATCCATTTCTTCCAGATTGTCAAATTTGTTGGCGAAGACTTGCTCATAGTATGTTCTTATAAAAGTTTGTATTTCTTTGGTGTTAGTTGTGATCTCTCCTCTTTCGTTCAAGATTTTATTTATTTGGGTCCTTTCTCTTTTCTTTTTGATAAGTCTGGCCAAGGTTTTATCAATTTTATTAATTCTTTCAAAGAACCAGCTCCTAGTTTGTTTGATTTGTTCTATTGTTTTTTTGGTTTATATTTCATTGATTTCTGCTCTGATCTTAATGATTTCTCTTCTCCTGCTGGGCTTAGGGTTTCTTTCTTGTTCTTTCTCCAGCTCCTTTAGGTGTAGGGTTAGGTTGTGTACCTGAGACCTTTCTTGTTTCTTGAGAAAAGCTTGTACGGCTATATATATTTCTCTCAGGACTGCCTTTGTTGTGTCCCACAGATTTTGAACCGTTGTATTTTCATTATCATTTGTTTCCCTGATTTTTTCAATTCTTCTTTAATTTGCCGGTTGACCCATTCATTCTTTAGAAGGATGCTGTTTAGTCTCCATGTATTTGTGTTCTTTCCAAACTTCCTCTTGTGGTTGAGTTCTAGCTTCAGAGCATTGTGGTCTGAAAATATGCAGGGAATGATCCCAATCTTTTGATACCCGTTGAGTCCTGATTTAGGACCGAGGATGTGATCTATTCGGGAGAATGTTCCATGGGCACTAGAGAAGAATGTGTATTGTGTTGCTTTGGGATGAAATGTTCTGAATATATATGTGATGTACATCTCATCCAGTGTATCATTTAAGGCCTTTATTTCCCTGTTGATCTTTTGCTTGGATGATCTGTCCATTTCAGTGAGGGGAGTGTTAAAGTCCCCTACTATTATTGTATTATTGTGGATGTGTTTCTTTGATTTTGTTATTAATTGGTTTATATAGTTGGCTGCGCCCACGTTGGGGGCATAGATATTTAAAATTGTTAGATCTTCTTGTTGGACAGACCCTTTGAGTATGATATAGTGTCCTTCCTCATCTCTTATTATAGTCTTTGGCTTAAAATCTAATTGATCTGATATAAGGATTGCCACTCCTGCTTTTTTCTGATGTCCATTAGCATGGTAAATTCTTTTCCACCCCCTCACCTTAAGTCTGGAGGTGTCTTCGGGTTTAAAATGAGTTTCTTGGAGGCAACATATAGATGGGTTTTGTTTTTTTATCCATTTTGATACCCTGCGTCTTTTGATTGGGGCATTTAGCCCATTAACATTCAGGGTAACTATTGAGAGATATGATTTTAGTGCCATTGTATTGCCTGTAAGGTGACTGTTACTGTATATTGTCTCTGTTCCTTTCTAATCTATCACTTGTAGGCTCCCTCTTTGCTTAGAGGACCCCTTTTAGTATTTCCTGTAGCGCTGGTTTGGTGTTTGCAAATTCTTTCAGTTTTTGTTTGTCCTGGAAGCTTTTAATCTCTCCTTCTATTTTCAATGATAGCCTAGCTGGATATAGTATTCTTGGCTGCATGTTTTTTTTGTTTAGTGCTCTGAAAATGTCATGCCAGCTCTTTCTGGCCTGCCAGGTCTCTGTGGATAAGTCAGCTGCCAATCTAATACTTTTACCATTGTATGTTACAGACTTCTTTTCCCGGGCTGCTTTCAGGATTTTCTCTTTGTCACTAAGGCTTGTAAATTTTACTATTAGGTGACGGGGTGTGGGCCTACTCTTATTGATTTTGAGGGGTGTTCTCTGAACCTCCTGAATTTTGATACTCTTTCCCTTTGCCATATTGGGGAAATTCTCCCCAATAATTCTCTCCAGTATACCTTCTGCTCCCCTCTCTCTTTCTTCTTCTTCTGGAATCCCAATTATTCTAATGTTGTTTCATCTTATGGTGTCACTTATCTCTCGAATTCTCCCCTCATGGTCCAGTAGCTGTTTGTCCCTCTTTTGCTCAGGTTCTTTATTCTCTGTCATTTGGTCTTCTATATCGCTAATTCTTTCTTCTTCCTCATTTATCCTAGCAGTGTGAGCCTCCATTTTTGATTGAACTTCATTAATAGCTTTTTTTATTTCAACTTGGTTAGATTTTAGTTCTTTTATTTCTCCAGAGAGGGCTATATATCTCTGGAGAGGGTTTCTCTAATATCTTCCATGCCTTTTTCAAGCCCGGCTATAACCTTGAGAATTGTCGTTTTGAACTCTAGATCTGACATATTACCAATGTCTGTATTGATTAGGTCCCTAGCCTTCAGTACTGCCTCTTGTTCTTTTTTTTGTTGTGAATTTTTCCGTCTTGTCATTTTGTCCAGCTAAGAGTATATGAAGGAGCAAGTAAAATACTAAAAGGGTGGCAACAATCCCAGGAGAATATGCTTTAACCAAATCAGAAGAGATCCCAAATCGTGAGGGGGGATTTTTCCCCCCTCACGATTGGGTGAGGGATCTCCTCTGATTGGGATATCCTTAGATTGGGATCTCCCAATCTCTTCTGATTGGTATCTCGAAATCTCTTCTGATTGGGATCTCTTCTGATTTGGGGATAAAAAGAGGATCAAAAAGAAAGAAAGAAAAAAAGAATTTAAAAAAAGAGATTGAATTAAAAATTCAATCAAGAATTTAAAAAAGAATTAAGAAAAAAAAAGATTGAAGAGATTAGTATCTCTTCTGATTTGGGGATAAAAAAAGGTTCAAAAAGAAAGAAAGAAAAAAAAGAATTAAAAAAAAGAAAATGAATAAACAAAAGTATAAAAAAGAAAAATATATATATTAGATAATCTAGTTAAAAAACGTTAAAAGAGAAAAGGGTAAAAGTTATAAAAAATTTTAGCAGAAGAAGAGAAAAAAAATGAAAAAGAAAAAAATTAAATTAACTGCAAGACTGAAAAATCACAGGCAGAAAGCCATGAGTTCCGTGGTTTGTTTTCTCCTCCTCTGGAATTCTGCTGCTCTCTCCTTGGTATTGAAACTGCACTCCTTGGTAGGTGAACTTGGTCTTGCCTGGATTTCTTGTTGATCTTCTGGGGGAGGGGCCTGGTGTAGTGATTCTCAAGTGTCTTTGCCCCAGGCGGAATTACACCTCCCTTACCAGGGGCCGGGCTGAGTGATCTGCTCGGCTTTGCTTTCAGGAGCTTTTGTTCCCTGAGCACTTTCCGTAGAGTTCCGGAGGACGGGAATACAAATGGCGGCCTCCTGGACTCCAGCCCGGAGGAGCCGAGAGCCCGGGGCCCCGCTCCCCTGTGCGCCCTCAGCGAACAGCTCCCAGTAACTCGCGTCTGCCCAACCTCCGGCCGCGCTCCGAGCTCACCGAGCTTGCGACCGGTTCAAGGCAACTCCGAGCTGCGAGCTTACTGTCGGCTCTGTCTCTGCAGCCGGCTTTCCCGTTCCAATATCCACAAGCTCTGCGACACTCGGACACCCCCGATCCTTCTGTGACCCCGCAGGACCTGAGGTCACGCCGACCCTGTGTGGGCTTCGCCCCGGTTTAGCCTCCGGAGTGATGTCCCTCAGCGGAACAGACTTTTAAAAGTCCTGATTTTGTGCTCCATTGCTCCGCCGCTTGCCGGGAGTCGGCCCCTCCCCCCGGGGTCTATCTTCCCGTCGCTTTGGATTCACTTCTCCGCCAGTCCTACCTTTCAGAAAGTGGTTGTTTTTCTGTTTCTAGAATTGCTCTTCTTCTTCTCCTCGATCTGCCGATGGATTTGCAGGTGTTTGCACTCTTTAGATAAGCTCTCTAGCTGATCTCCTGCTAGCTGAGGTAGTCTCAGCCTGCTACTTCTCTGCCATCTTGACTCCTCCCCCTAATTCTTTTTTTAATTCTTGATTGAATTTTTAATTCAATCTCTTTTTTAATTCTTTTTTTTTTCATTCTTTCTTTTTGACCTCTTTTTATCCCCAAATCAGAAGAATTGACACCAATCAGAAAAGATTGGGAGATCCCAATCAGAGGAGATACAAATCAGGGGAGATCCCTCACCCAATCGTGAGGGGGAAGAAATCCCCCCTCACGATTTGGGATCTCTTCTGATTAGGTTAAAGCATATTTTCCTGGGATTGTTGCCACCCTTTTAGTATTTTACTTGCTCCTTCATATACTCTTAGCTGGAAAAAATGACAAGGCAGAAAAATTCACAACAAAAAAAAAGAACAAGAGGCAGTACCAAAGGCTAGGGACCTAATCAATACAGACATTGGTAATATGTCAGATCTAGAGTTCAAAATGACAATTCTCAAGGTTCTAGCCGGCTTGAAAAAAACATGGAAGATATTAGAGAAACCCTCTCCAGAGATATAAAAGCCCTTTCTGGAGAAATAAAAGAACTAAAATGTAACCAAGTTGAAATCAAAAAAGCTATTAATGAGGTTCAATAAAAAATGGACGCTCTCACTGCTAGTATAAATGAGGCAGAAGAAAGAATTAGCTATATAGAAAACCAAATGACAGAGAATAAGGAAGCTGAGCAAAAGAGGGACAAACAGCTACTGGACCATGAGGGGAGAATTCGAGAGATAAGTGACACCATAAGATGAAACAACATTAGAATAATTGGGATTCCAGAAGAAGAAGAAAGAGAGAGGGGAGCAGAAGGTATACTGGAGAGAATTATTGGGGAGAATTTCCCCAATATGGCAAAGGGAACGAGCATCAAAATTCAGGAGGTTCAGAGAACGCCCCACAAAATCAATAAGAATAGGCCCACACCCCGTCACTTAATAGTAAAATTTACAAGCCTTAGTGACAAAGAGAAAATCCTGAAAGCAGCCCGGGAAAAGAAGTCTGTAACATACAATGGTAAAAGTATTAGATTGGCAGCTGACTTATCCACAGAGACCTGGCAGGCCAGAAAGAGCTGGCATGACATTTTCAGAGCACTAAACAAAAAAAACATGCAGCCAAGAATACTATATCCAGCTAGGCTATCATTGAAAATAGAAGGAGAGATTAAAAGCTTCCAGGACAAACAAAAACTGAAAGAATTTGCAAACACCAAACCAGCGCTACAGGAAATACTAAAAGGGGTCCTCTAAGCAAAGAGAGAGCCTACAAGTGGTAGATCATAAAGGAACAGAGACAATATACAGTAACAGTCACCTTACAGGCAATACAATGGCACTAAAATCATATCTCTCAATAGTTACCCTGAATGTTAATGGGCTAAATGCCCCAATCAAAAGATGCAGGGTATCAAAATGGATAAAAAAACAAAACCCATCTATATGTTGCCTCCAAGAAACTCATTTTAAACCCGAAGACACCTCCAGACTTAAGGTGAGGGGGTGGAAAAGAATTTACCATGCTAATGGACATCAGAAAAAAGCAGGAATGGCAATTCTTATATCAGATCAATTAGATTTTAAGCCAAACACTATAATAAGAGATGAGGAAGGGCACTATATCATACTCAAAGGGTCTGTCCAACAAGAAGATATAACACTTTTAAATATCTATACCCCAACGTGGGAGCAGCCAACTATACAAACCAATTAATAACAAAATCAAAGAAACACATCCACAATAATACAATAATAGTAGGGGACTTTAACACTCTCCTCACTGAAATGGACAGATCATCCAAGCAAAAGATCAACAGGGAAATAAAGGCCTTAAATGATACACTGGATGATATGGACATCACAGATATATTCAGAACATTTCATCCCAAAGCAACAGAATACACATTCTTGTCTAGTGCCCATGGAACATTCTCCCGAATAGATCACATCCTCAGTCCTAAATCAGGACTCAACGGGTATCAAAAGATTGGGATCATTCCCTGCATATTTTCAGACCACAATGCTCTAAAGCTAGAACTCATCCACAAGAGGAAGTTTGGAAAGAACCCAAATACATGGAGACTAAACAGCATCCTTCTAAGGAATGAATGGGTCAACCGGGAAATTAAAGAAGAATTGAAAAAAAATCATGGAAACAAATGATAATGAAAATACAACGGTTCAAAATCTGTGGGATACAACAAAGGCAGTCCTGAGAGGAAAATATATAGCAGTACAAGCTTTTCTCAAGAAACAAAAAAGGTCTCAGGTGCACAACCTAACCCTACACCTAAAGGAGCTGGAGAAAGAACAAGAAAGAAACCCTAAGCCCAGCAGGAGAAGAGAAATCATAAAGATCAGAGCAGGAATCAATGAAATAGAAACAAACAAACAAACCAAAAAAAAAAAAAAAAAAAGCAATAGAACAAATCAACGAAACTAGGACCTGGTTCTTTGAAAGAATTAATATAATTGATAATCCCCTGGCCAGACTTATCAAAAAGAAAAGAGAAAGGACCCAAATAAATAAAATCATGAATGAAAGAGGAGAGAACACAACTAACACCAAAGAAATACAAACTATTATAAGAACATACTATGAGCAACTCTACGCCAACAAATTTGACATTGTGGAAGAAATGCATGCATTCCTAGAAACATATAAACTACCAATATTGAACCAGGAAGAAATAGAAAGCCTGAACAGACCCATAACCAGTAAGGAGATTGAAACAGTCATTAAAAATCTCCAAACAAACAAAAGCCCAGGGCCAGATGGCTTCCCGGGGGAATTCTACCAAACATTTAAAGAAGAACTAATTCCTATTCTCCTGAAACTGTTCCAAAAAATAGAAATGGAAGGAAAACTTCCAAACTCATTTTATGAGGCCAACATCACCTTGATCCCCAAACCAGACAAGGATCCCATCAAAAAAGAGTGCTATAGATCAATATCCTTGATGAACACAGATGCGAAAATTCTCACCAAAATACTAGCCAATAGGATTCAACAGTACATTAAAAGGATTATTCAGCACGACCAAGTGGGATTTATCCCAGGGCTGCAAGGTTGGTTCAACATCCGCAAATCAATCATTGTGATATAACACATCTATAAAAGAAAGAACAAGAACCATATGATACTCTAAATAGATGCTGAAAAAGCATTTGACAAAGTACAGCATCCCTTCCTGATCAAAACTCTTCAAAGTGTAGGGATAGAGGGCGCATACCTCAATATCATCAAAGCCATCTATGAAAAACCCACTACAAATATCATTCTCAATGGAGAAAAACTGAAGGCTTTTCTGCTAAGGTCAGGAACACGGCAGGGATGTCCATTATCACCACTGCTATTCAACATAGTACTAGAAGTCCTAGCATCAGCAATCAGACAACAAAGGGAAATTAAAGGCATACAAATCAGCAAAGAAGACGTCAAATTATCACTCTTCACAGATGATATGATACTCTATGTGGAAAACCCAAAAGACTCCACTTTAAAACTGCTGGAACTTGTACAGGAATTCAGTAAAGTGTCAGGATATAAGATCAATGCACAGAAATCAGTTGCATTTCTCTACACCAACAACAAGACAGAAGAAAGAGAAATTAAGGAGTCAATCCCATTTACAATTGCACCCCAAACCATAAGATACCTAGGAATAAACCTAACCAAAGCGGCTAAGAATCAATACTCAGAAAACTATAAAGTACTCATGAAAGAAATTGAGGAAGACACAAAGAAATGGAAAAATGTTCCATGCTCCTGGATTGGAAGAATAAATATTGTGAAAATGTCTATGCTACCTAAAGCAATCTACATATTTAATGCAATTCCTATCAAAGTACCATCCATCTTTTTCAAAGAAATGGAACAAATAATTTTAAAATTTATATGGAACCAGAAAAGACCTCGAATAGCCAAAGGGATATTGACAAAGAAAGCCAAAGTTGGTGGCATCACAATTCCGGACTTCAAGCTCTATTACAAAGCTGTCATCACCAAGACAGCATGGTACTGGCACAAAAACAGACACATAGATCAATGGAACAGAATAGAGAGACCAGAAATAGACCCTCAACTCTATGGTCAACTAATCTTTGACAAAGCAGGAAAGAATGTCCAATGGAAAAAAGACAGCCTCTTCATTAAATGGTGTTGGGAAAATTAGACAGCCACATGCAGAAAAATAAAATTGGACCATTTCCTTACACCACATACAAAAATAAACTCAAAATGGTTTAAGGACCTCAATGTGAGAAAGGAATCCATCAAAATCCTTGAGAAGAACACAGGCAGCAACCTCTTCGACCTCAGCCGCAGCAACATCTTCCTAGGAACATCGCCAAAGGCAAGGGAAGCAAAGGCAAAAATAAACTATTGGGATTTCATCAAGATCAAAATCTTTTGCACAGCAAAGGAAAGAGTTAACAAAATCAAAAGACAACTGATAGAATGGGATAAGATATTTGCAAACGACATATCAGATAAATGACTAGTGTCCAAAATCTATAAATAACTTAACAAACTCAACACCCAAAGAACAAATAATCCAATCAAGAAATGGGCAGAGGACATGAACAGACGTTTCTGCCGAGAAGACATCCAGATGGCCAACAGACACATGAAAAAGTGCTCCATATCACTCGGCATCAGGGAAATACAAATCAAAACCACAATGAGATATCACCTCACACCAGTCAGAATGGCTAAAATCAACAAGTCAGGAAATGACAGATGCTGGCGAGGATGCAGAGAAAGGGGAACTCTCCTACACTGTTGGTGGGAATGCAAGCTTGTGCAATCACTCTGGAAAACAGCATAGAGGTTCCTCAAAATGTTGAAAATAGAACTGCCCTATGACCCAGCAATTGCACTACTGGGTATTTACCCTAAAGATACAAACGTAGTGATCCAAAGGGGCATGTGCACCCAAATGTTTATAGCAGCAATGTCCACAAGAGCCAAACTATGGAAAGAACCTAGATGTCCATCAACAGATGAATGGATCAAGAAGATGTGGTATATATACACAATGGAATACTATGCAGCCATCAAAAGAAACGAAATCTTGCCATTTGCGACAACATGGATGGAACTAGAGCGTATCATGCTTAGTGAAATAAGTCAAGCGGAGAAAGACAACTATCATATCATCTCCTGATATGAGGAAGTAGTGATGAAACATGGGGGCTTAGTGGGTAGGAGAAGAATCCATGAAACAAGATGGGATAGGGAGGGAGACAAACCATAAGCTAGTCTTAATCTCAAGAAACAAATTGTGGGTTGCTGGGGGTTGGGTGAAGGGGTTAGGATTATGGACATTGGTGAGGGTATGTGCTTTTGGGTAAATTGGAAGGGGTGGTGAACCATGAGAGACTATGGACTCTGAAAAACAATCTGAGGGGTTTGAAGTGGCGGAGGGGTGGGAGGTTGGGGTACCAGGTGGTGGGTATTATAGAGGGCACAGCTTGCATGGAGCACTGGGTGTGGTGAAAAAATAATGAATACTGTTTTTCTGAAAATAAATAAATTGCGGAAAAAATGAAATCTTAAAAATCCTCTTTCACAGCATAGGGAGGTCACTCACTTCATAGAACATACCTTGAATGATATCACTTTAAAATATTTCCTAGGAACACCTGAGTGGCTCAGTCATTATGTGTCTGCCTTTGGCTCAGGTCATGATCTCAGGGTCCTAGGATCAAGTCCCACCTCGGGCTCCCTGCGCATTGGGAAGCCTCCTTCTCTCTCTTCTGCTGCTGCTTGTATTGCCTCTCTGGTTATCTCTCTTTTATATATATGGCCAGTTGACAATTTTCCAAAAATTTTTTCAGGGGTGAGTCAAATTTAAAATAATGTCTGGATAAATACATAAATTCTGAGGCATTGAGGCTAAATTATAGACGTTTCAATCCTTGGGTTTTTGTTGTACTCTTGTTATCTTCTTTCTTAAAAAAATATTAACCATGACTGTGTAATTCTAGTGGGATGATACACTAATACAGATGATAGATTTTATGCAGTGAATATAGGCCTTTTCTTAAGCATATTTTTACAAAGTTAAAGATTTTATTTATTTATTTGACAGACAGAGAATACAAGCAGGGTGAGTGGGAGAGGGAGAACAAGCTTCCTGGGGAGCAGGGTGTGGGATGCGGTGCTTGATCCCAGGACCCTTGGATCATGACCTGATCTGAAGGCAGAAGCTTATTGTTGGAGCCACCCAGGCACTCCTTAAACAAACAATATATATATATATATATATATATATATATAAATTATTGTACCAAAAGTGTCATAATAAGAGGTCATGCTTTCACTATAAAATTATGACTTATAATTATAGAATATTGTTCTTTTTAAAATTATTTGACAGATAGAGATCACAAGTAGACAGAGAGGCAGGTGGGGAGTGGGGAGCAGGGTTCCTGCTGAGCAGAGAGCCTAATGGGGAACTCAATCTAAGGATTTTGAGATCATGACCTTAGCCAAAGACAGAGGCTTTAACCCACTGAGCCACCCAGGCACCCCCAGAATAATGTTCTTAAGAATATTTTTCTATTTTTAAAATTGACAATAATTTGTAGAGGAAATTTTGTTCCAGTGAGTCTAGGGAATAATAAATTTTGATGTAGTTGCAATAAAAAATAATTTGCTAAGATTAGAGTGTTGCCAAGAGAAGCCTGATGCCTGTGGTAAGAAAACTAGCAAGGGGCCTTGACTCAAAGGACTAGGGAAAATGTCCTTTCTCACATGTGTGAGAATATGCACACAGGTGCCCGGGATTCACACATGAATAATCCCATTCACCAGCCATAAAAGCAGCACGTTTTTTCCAGATGATTCTTTTGTAGATTGTCCTTTGACCAGACTTTGATAAACACTGCTTTAGAGTTTGACTCTCATACTTACAGACTCAGGAAAACGGACAATTTTTCAGTTCATCAAGTATGGATGTATCTGTCTGGAACAGACTCATGTGCACAGAAAGCAACATATCATAGACCCTGGAAAAATGGAGTTTGAATGGTGCAGGTCCACTCATATGCAGATTTTTTCAATACAGTCCAGTACTGTAAATGTATGTTTTCTTCCTTATGAATTTCTTAACAACATACTGTTTTCTCTCTCATATTTTATTGAAAGACTATAGTATATTATACATATATAAAATATGTACTTCTTGACTATGTTATTGATAAGGTTTCTCGTCAATAGTAGGCCATCTTCATTTAAGTTTATGGGGAGTTAATAGTTATATGCAGACTTGAGCTGCATGGGGAGTCAGCGCCCTTAGTCACCATGTTGTTCAATTATGTAACAAAGTGTTAAATTATTAATTAAAATGAAAACCATAAGTCCTTCAAAACAGTACACTTAGGTCACTAAGAAAGGCAATTGCACTCAGAAAGCTGCCTAAAAAGTACAGACTAAATAAAATATGATTTATGGGATTCAAATAAAGTGACATTAAAGTATAAATTGTTCTCACAAAAATCCTTGTTAATTATGCAGAATGGTGTCCTAGCTTCATTTTTAGAAGAAATATGAACATATGGAAAGTTACAAAAACACATTACTTTTTTATATAGTCATCAGTCCAAATTAATAAAGGCTAAAACTTTAATATGTCTCTTCTTAAACTCAAGGATCCCTTGATATTTAAATTTACATAATTTGTCTTACACATAGGACATAGGCATACATTGTCCCTTAGTTTATAAAATGTTATTGATGAAGTACCTGTTAAAAACCACTTAGATCCTTGTTATTTTCTTAGTATTTCAATATGTTTTCATGTATCATGTATAAGCTGTCAAGAATGATGTTCATTTATATGAAAACACTGAGGGGCGCCTGGGTGGCTCAGTGGTTTAAGCCTCTGCCTTCGGCTTGGGTCGTGATCTCAGGGTCCTTGGATCAAGCCACACATCGGTATCTCTGCTCAGCGGGAAGCCTGCTTCCCCCTCTCTCTATGCCTGCCTCTCTGCCTACTTGTGATCTCTCTCTGTCTATCAAATGAATAAATAAAAGTCTTTAAAAATTAAAAAAAAATCACTGAAAGTATGTTGCCATCCTGCCACTGTCAACTGTTTGCTCACCATGCTGCTACCTTCCATGTAAAATGTGTGCAGGGATGTTGATAGGAGCTTCCTCGGTTTAGCAGCCAGGTTATTTTATATTAGTAGATAAAAGTAGATAAAAAATTAGTAGACAAAATAGTAGATTAGTAGATAAATATACAAGGAAAATATCACATAAAATTTACAATTTAAAAATCATTTTGGAGGCATAAACAGAAAGGATTAAGCACAAAAAAAGAGTTCACACTTCAAAATGAAGCTTGCACTGCAATCACAAAGGCAAGATTGATACCTAAGAGGCTGTAATTCTTATATGGAGGCATAAACAACTGCATGTGTACAATGGCTCTAAAATAAAGCATAATAGCCTGAAATGGACATCATTAAGAAAGGCTTTTGGGACAGGGGGATTTTGACCTAAATCATAGCAGTATGGCAAAACCTACTGGAGAGGGAAAGGAAGATGATCTTTTCTGTGAATAATTCCACAGAAGTAGAAATGATGAAGTTCAGACCATGTCACAAGAGCACTTAGATTATGGCTCTTGACAATTTCTGGAATTTTAAAAAGGGGTGAGTTGATGGTCATATTTTAACAACAGGATTTTCAAAATACTTTTCATGGATCAGCTTTCCTTTAATGGTGTTTTGAAAAATATTGACATTCTGTTGGATAGTAATGCTGTTGAATATTAATGTTGGATATTAATTATCTCCATTTCGCTACAAAATAATCACATATTCTGTTTTGGAATTGCTCTATACCCTCTATACTGTGTACCATATAGCCAGACTCTGGACCCTCATGGCCATTTACAGTATTAGCATACTGAGGTTTCTATGGGGTTGGATAGGAAAAACATCACCTTTACATTCGTCCACAATAATGTCTGAACTACTGCAAAATAGTAAGTTTATTGGGCTGTGGTAACATTTGCAAGAGAGGTGGGAATGAGTCTATGGTGAATATCCTTCAGGGGCATGGACTCAGTCAAAGAAATTTGTGGAATGCTAAATACTTCGGGCCCAGGTTTCAGTTTCAGAGAACCATTTCAGAGAATCTACTGAAGCTAGTTTAAGAAAAAACAACAATATAGTACAGATAATTATTAAATGGTTTGCAGAATCACTGGGAGAACAAAAGAAATAAGTTTGAGCAAGAAAGATTACCCAAGTTGCTACAGAAATAGAAGCCAAAGAAGCTGCTGCTGCTACACCATCCACGTGCTACCTGTGGAGTGGGTACCACAACTAGGGCTCCGGAACCACCCACCCTCAGCTACAATACACACCAGCACTATGTAATCCATGTTTGTATGTCCATTAGGCATGGGCTTATATTCAATGTATATTTACTGAAGAGAAGAACAAATACTCTTCCTTTGTTATACACTCAAAGTCCATTTGTGCAAATGCATAAAGGAATTAAAAGACGTATGACCAGACAAGATGGCGGGGTAGTAGGAAGAGGCGCCTTTTCAGCTGGTACCCCAAAGTGAGCTGATTACCTACCAAAGAACTCCGATCACCCATAAAATCAGCCTGAGATCAGAATTATACACGGCTGGATCTCTACAGGGGCAGAAGATGCCAATGAGCAGGTAAAGCGGAATGGGAACAGCGGACTGATATCAGAAGAAAAACAAAAGGGGGAGGGAGCCACCAGTGGCGACCGGAGGGAAAGTAATACCCCAATATGAGCGAGAGTGCCCTGCGTCAGGGGACCAGCATTAACTTGGAGACTGGTTGGAATCACTCCAAAAGAACAAAGGATCGCGGGGGGAAATTGTGGGAATCGGGGCGGCTAGGACAGGGGCTCAAGTCCCTGGTCCCAGAAAGCCTCCCCGGCGCTGAGGCAGAGATAGTGCGCGGAGAAACCAGCTCCTGGTCCCTAAGCCGCCAGCGCGCCCCAGAGTGTGCCCCAGAGCGCGCCCCAGAGCGCGTGGGTTCTGGCTCCTGTAAGGGGATGGGAGCCGTGCCGGTCTGCAGAACGCGCGCTAGCCCTACCACAAAACTCGAGATACGCGCGCACGTCCGTCAAGCTCCCCTGAGTTACTGAGGCCCGGCTGGTGCTCCTTGACCCGCACCATTGTTTCAAAGCCTAAGCCGCGCGCGCGTGAAACTCTTCCCCTGAAAGCGGCACGCAAAAGCCTAGCCTGGGGCTTACGGACCACCGCCCCGTTCTCAGTGCCCCAGATGCGCGCCCGACCAATAGCCACCTCTGAAAAGAGGTGCGCGCAAGCCGGGCACTCCCAGCCTGGGCCAGCGGCAAAATCTCAGTGTGTGATTGCTGCTTGGAACCTCTCTGGCGGTCGGGAGCTCCCAGACAGCCGCCACTGCCTTGGCTTTGGGGACAAGCAAAAGATCCTGTGCCCCCAGGTTCTGCAACTTGGAACCTGCACTGCAAGCGGCCAAGGGGGAATTTATTCAGCTGCTGCACCCAGACTGAGTCTTCTCTCTGAGACGGAGATCAGGGTGCGGTTTGATTTCTTCTAATACTACAAAAAACATCAAAGGCGGTCAAGGTGAGAGGGAAAAAAGTGAACAAGCAAAAAAACGCCAGAGAACAAAAGCCTGAAAAAAACCAGTTTCCCCAGAGCCCACCCCCTCGAGGGGGGGCGGGGGACTCAACTCAGGAAACATCATTGACTGACAACCCACGTGGCAGGCCCCTCCACCAGAAAACAAACCAAGAAACAAAAAAAAAAAAAGGACTACAAGAGAACCACCACTACTTCATAGGAAAACTTGTATTGTTCACTCGTTTACAATATTCCGGTTCATATATTTTTTTTTAACATATAGGTAATTTTTTTAACCTATATACCATCACCGCAAGCTGTAGAGTACATAAAATTCCATAATACCTTTCTAACCTGAACTTTTTGATACATACACTTATGTTTTTCTTTTGCATTTTTATTTTTTGAATTCCGTTTTTTAAAATTTTAGTTTAGTTTAGTCTAGTATATTCCTTTTTATTTTTATCCTCTAATATTCCTATAGAGTTAACTTCAAAGTAATCCCCTTTCCCCAATCAATACTACCCCTATAGGTAAACCAATTTTTAATCCCCTTTGTCTTAGGAAAGTTGAGTCCCTTAACAAAGATATCAAGATACATACAGGAAGAATTAAAACAACCTTCATCATACACACTGAGAATTTATAAGAACTCTCCCATCTTCTTCCACCAGTGTTCCTGTGTTTTTTGTATTTGTCTTGATAGCATATAAATTTTATATTTTTGGTCCTTTTTGACGAGGTTCTTTCTTTATTTACATAAATATATTTTTTTTCTTTCTCTTGCCATATAATTGTATCAGTCTTTTTATCTCTTTTTGTTTGTCTACTTCATAAATCTTACCTTGGGGCCCATCTGGGCTGAACCTTCTCTTTCATCTTCCCTTTCTTTCCTGTCTCTCTCTCTGTCTCTCTCTTTTTTTCCTTTTTTTTCTTTTACTTCTTTTCCTTTTTTCTTTTCTTTTGTCTCTCGTTTGGGTGGGGAATCCATATTGCTCAGAATTGTTCCAGGGTGCACCTTGACTGCACCAAAGTTGATACATCCAGCTACATCTGTTCAGTCTTCTCCCACCAAAATGACTAGGAGGAGGAATGCCCAACAGAAGGAAAATACAGAGGATGGACCTTCTGCAACAGAGCCAAGGGCTATCAACATAGACAATATGTCGGAAAGAGAATTTAGGCTAACAATTACACAGGCAATAGCTAGGTTGGAGAAAGTCATGGATGACCAAACAGAATTGATTAGGGCCGAACTGAAAGCGACCAGACAAGATGTTCAGAATGTTAGGGCGGAGCTTAAAGCTACCAGGGAGGAGGTCCACAATGCTCTCAATGAGTTCCAATCTATTCTAAACTCTCTCAAAGCTAGGGTAATTGAGACAGAAGATAGAATTAGTGATCTGGAAGACAAACAGATAGAGAGAAAGGATCAGGAGGAAGCCTGGAACAAACAGCTTAGATCCTACGAAAGCAGAATCAGGGAAATAAATGATGCCATGAAGTGTTCCAACATCATAATTATTGGAATCCCTGAACGGAAGGAGAAAGAAAGAAGTCTAGAAGATATAGTGGAACACGTTCTTCATGAAAATTTTCCGAATCTTGCGAATGAAACCAGCGTTAATGTACTAGAGGCTGAACGGTCTCCACCCAAGATTATACATTCCAAAAAAAACATCACGACAACTGATATTCAAATTGAGGATTTATAATTGTAGGTATAATCTCTTGAAAGCCGCCAGGGCAAAGAGGCTCCTTACTTACAGAGGGAAGCCGATCAGAATAACATCAGACCTGTCCACGGAGACCTGGCAAGCCAGAAGAGGCTGGCAAGATATATTCAGTGCACTAAATGAGAAGAACATGCAGCCAAGAATACTTTATCCAGCAAGACAGACATTCAAAATGGATGGAGAGATAAAGAGTTTCCAAGACCGGCAAGGCTTAAAAGACTATGCAACCACCAAGTCGACACTGCTCAGAATATTAAGGGGGGTTCTATAAAAGAGGTAAAATACCAAGAATAGCATTGAACAGAAATATAGAGAGAGTCTACAGAAAGAAAGACTACAAAGGTAACTCGATGTCAATAAAAACGTTTCTATCAATAATCATTCTCAATGTGAATGGCCTAAATGCACCCATAAAACGGCACAGGGTTGCAGGTTCGATAAAACGACAGGTTGCATCCATATGCGGTCTACAAGAGACCCATTTTGAACATAAAGATACACGCAGACTGAAAGTGAAGGGGTGGAGAAGCATCTTTCATGCCAATGGGACTCAAAAGAAGGCTGGAGTAGCGATTCTCATATCAGATTAATTAGACTTCAAACTAAAGACTGTAGTCAGAGATACAGAAGGACGACACTACATAATCCTTAAAGGGACTATCCACCAAGATGATCTAACAATTGTAAATATCTATGCTCCCAATATGGGAGCAGCCAATTACTTAAGAAAACTGTTAATCAAGATAAAGAGACATATTGATATAAATACACTAATCGTAGGAGATCTTAACATGCCTCTTTCAGAATTAGACAGATCATCGAAGCAGAAAATAAAGAAACAAGAGCATTGAATGACACATTGGACCAGATGGACCTCATAGATATATACAGAACATTCCACCCTAAAACAATAGAATACTCATTCTTCTCAAGTGCACACGGAACCTTCTCCAGAATAGACCACATACTGGGTCACAAATCAGGACTCAACCGATACCAAAAGACTGAGATTATTCCCTCCATATTCTCAGATCACAATGATTTGAAACTGGAGCTCAATCACATGGAAAAGTTCCGAAGGAACTCAAACACCTGGAAGCTAAAGAACACCTTGCTTAAGAATGTTTGGATCAACCAGGAGATCAAAGACGAACTGAAACAATTCATGGAAACCAATGAGAATGAAGACACTTCGGTCCAAAACCTATGGGATACAGCGAAGGCGGTCCTAAGGGGAAAATATATAGCCATCCAAGCCTTGCTCAAAAAAATTGAAAAATCCAGAACACACCAGCTGTCTCTACACCTTAAAGAACTGGAGGATCAACAACAAATCAAACCAGCTCCACACATAAGAAGGGAAATCATCAAGATTAGAGCTGAGATCAATGAGGGAGAAACCAGAGATACAGTAGAACGTATCAATGAAACTAGAAACTGGTTTTTTGAAAGAATCAATAAGATCGATAAGCCACTTGCTACACTAATCCAAAAGAAAAGAGAGAAAGCCCAAATTCATAAAATTATGAATGAAAAGGGAGAGATCGCAACTAACACCAAAGAAGTAGAAACAATCATCAGAAGTTATTATCAACAGTTATATGCCAATAAGCTTAGCAACCTAGATGAAATGGATGCATTCCTGGAAAAATATAAACTACCAACATTGAACCAGGAAGAAATCGACAACCTGAATAGACTGATATCTAATAACGAGATTGAATCAGTGATCAAAAACCTCCCAAAAAACAAGAGCCCAGGACCTGACGGATTCCCTGCGGAATTCTACCAAACCTTCAAAGAAGATATAACACCTATTCTCCTGAAGCTGTTTCAAAAAACTGAAGCAGAAGCAAAACTTCCAGACTCTTTCTATGAAGCCAGCATTACCCTGATCCCCAAACCAGGCAAGAACCCTACCAAAAAGGAGAATTTCAGACCAATATCACTGATGAATATGGATGCTAAGATCCTCAACAAGATCCTAGCCAACAGGATCCAACAGCACATTAAAAAGATTATCCACCATGATCAGGTGGGATTCATCCCTGGGCTACAAGGATGATTCAACATTCACATATCAATCAATGTGATACAAAAAATTAATATGAGAAGAGAGAAGAACTACATGGTCCTCTCAATTGATGCAGAAAAAGCATTTGACAAAATCCAACATCTGATCCTGATTATAACGCTTCAAATTATAGGGATAGAGGGAACATTCCTGAACCTCATCAAATCAATCTATGAAGGGCCCACAGCAAATATCATCATCAATAGGAAAAAGCTTGCAGCCTTCCCATTAAGATCAGGAACAAGACAAGGATGCCCACTTTCACCACTCTTGTTGAACATAGTATTAGAAGTCCTAGCAACAGCAATCAGACAACAGAGAGAAATAAAAGGTATCCAAATTGGTAATGAAGAAGTCAAACTCTCTCTCTTAGCAGATGACATGATTCTTTATATGGAAAACACAAAAGTCTCCACCCCCAAACTACTAGAACTCATACAGCAATTCAGCAACGTGGCAGGATACAAAGTCAATGTGCAGAAATCAGTAGCTTTCTTATACATTAACAATGAAAATACAGAAAGGGAAATTAGAGAATCGATTCCATTTACTATAGCACCAAGAACCATAAGATATCTGGGAATAAACCTAACTAAAGAGGTAAAGGATCTGTACTTGAGGAACTGCAGAACACTCATGAAAGAAAATGAAGAAGAGACAAAAAGATGGAAGACATTCCATGCTCTTGGATAAGAAGAATAAACATTGTTAAAATGTCCATACTGCCTAGAGCAATCTACTTTTAATGCCTTTCCAATCAAAATTACACCAGCATTCTTCAAAGAGCTGGAGCAAATAATCCTAAAATTTGTATGGAATCAGAAGAGACCCCGAATCGCTAAGGAAATGTTGAAAAACAAAAATAAAGCTGGTGGCATCACCTTACCTGATTTCAAGCTTTATTACAAAGCTGTGATCACCAAGACAGCATGGTACTGGCATAAAAACAGACACATAGACCAGTGGAACAGAGTAGAGAGCTCAGATATGGACCCTCAACTCTATGGTCAATTAATCTTCGACAAAACAGGAAAAAATATACAGTGGAAAAAACACAGTCTCTTTAATAAATTGTGCTGGGAAATCTGGACAGCTATATGTAGAAGAATGAAACTCGACCATTCTCTTACACCGTACACAAAGATCAACTCAAAATGGATAAAAGACCTCAACGTGAGACAGGAATCCATCAGAATCCTAGAGGAGAACATAGGCAGTAATCTCTTTGATATCAGCCACAGCAACTTCTATCAAGACACGTCTCTAAAGGCAAAGGAAACAAAAGCGAAAATAAATTCTGGGACTTCATCAAAATCAAAGGCTTCTGCACAGCCAAGGAAACAGTCAAAAAAAAAAAAAAACAAAGAGGCAACCCATGGAATGGGAGAAGATATTTGCAAATGACAGTACTGACAAAAGGTTGATATCCAGGATCTATAATGAACTACTCAAACTCAACCCACACGAAACAGACAAACACAACAAAAAGTGTGCAGAAGATATGAACAGACAGTTCTCCAATCAAGACATACAAATGGCTATCAGTCACATGAAAAAATGCTCATGATCATTAGCCCTCAGGGAGATTCAAATTAAAACCACATTGAGATATCACCTTACACTATGTAGAATGGCCAAAATTAACAAGACAGGAAACAACATGTGTTGGAGAGGATGTGGAGAAAGGGGAACCCTCTTACACTGTTGGTGGGAATGCAAGTTGGTGCAGCCTCTTTGGAGAACAGTGTGGAGATTCCTCAAGAAATTAAAAATAGAGCTTCCCTATGACCCTGCAATTGCACTCCTGGGTATTTACCCCAAAGACACAGATGCCGTGAAAAGAAGGGCCATCTGTACCCCAATGTTTATAGCAGCAATGGCCACAGTCGCCAAACTATGGAAAGAAACAAGATGCCCTTCAACGGATGAATGGTTAAGGAAGATGTGGTCCATATACACTATGGAGTATTATGCCTCCATCAGAAAGGATGAATACCCAACTTTTGTAGCAACATGGATGGGACTGGAAGAGATTATGCTGAGTGAAATAAGTCAAGCAGAGAGAGTCAATTATCATACCGTTTCACTTATTTGTGGAGCATAACAAATAGCATGGACGACAAGGGGCGTTAGAGAGGAGTAGGGATTTTGGGTATATTGGAAGGGGAGGGGAACCATGAGAGACTATGGACTCTGAAAAACAATCTGATGTGTTTGAAGTGGAGGGGGGGTGGGAGGTTGGGGTACCAGGTGGTGGGTATTATAGAGGGCACGGCTTGCATGGAGTACTGGGTGTGGTTAAAAAATAATGAATAATGTTTTTCTGAAAATAAATAAATTAAAAAAAAAGACGTATGACCATGAAGGAAAGCTAAGGAGCAATATCAGACATAGTTTTATAGATTTCTGTATTACTTACTGCAATTAGTCGCTAAGAAAAAACTGAATCCATAAGTTTTAGTGCAGAAGGAAAAGTTCATCCTTTAAACTCAGGTGAAATGTCTAGGTAGTGGGAGCAGTGGGTGCCAGCTTGCTTCACTTCTCACTCACAGACTGGATAGTTTGGGATCAAGGCATTAAAGATGGCGAAGCCTTCTGCAGCCTTGGTTAACATTCAGATGGCATCGGGAGGGGTAAAGGTGTTCATGCTCCAGGTCCAGAAGTGCTGCAGGTAATGTTTATTTACCTCACAGGACAGCATAGTCACATGACTCCAGTGGACTACAGTAGAATCAGGGAATACAGTAGAGTTGTTTATTTTATCCACAGGAAGTATAGGAAACAGATTTTAACAGACATAGCTGAGTTTGTGACAGTATCAGAAGAGAAACTGGAACATCTGGTTTATAAAAATCACTATAGAAAATTTTGAATGCTGTTTTTGAGAGACACTCCTAGACGGAATAGACAAAAACATCTTATCTGTCAAAGTAATAATGATACGACTTTAAATATCCTTCTGGGACCACCAAGTTGGGTTTTAGCATTTCTTTGGGTGACAAATAACAGCTTGTGAGATTTATCTTTTCCACATAACAGACCAAGTCCATTTGTGTTACACTAAACATCCAAACTTTTCAAAGGAGAGCAGGTCATAGTTGCCATCTCTCCTAGAATGAGTTATTTTTTTTCTTCTGGACATGAAATGAGCCACTACTCCACCAACTGAAGTTCATGGGAGTGTCATTAAAATGACGCTAATACTAAATTTTTATCCTTAAATATGGACCCCTTGAAAAAGAAGATTGATATTGAATCTAAGTGGATGTATTAAAAAAATAGATGAGAATTATGAGTTGATTGAAATGTGAAGTCATGTGACAGACACGTTTAGAGAAAGGGCAAAATTCTGTAACAGCCTTACATCTATAGAGTTTGCTTCCTTGCCCACATTTTTGTTTTTTGGAATGCCTAAGTCCAGTAAACTAATTTTTGACAATAGCTGATTTTATGTATTTTGAACGATATTATATGAATTCATATAATAGGAAAAAACTGAGGAATCAGAGACAACATTCCCAAAACTAGAACATAAAGAAAAGGATCAGGTCTTTGCCCCTAGGAATAATGGATTATAAAAATCTTCGTTTTTGGTTAAGCCATGGACTCTTCTCTATCCTCCTCTAACAGAAAGAGTGTGCAGAAATCCAACAGGCAAAAGGTTACATTCCAAAAAAATGTAGTTTCATTTTAACGTTCAAGAATATTTAACCTCTGGGAGACAATATGGTGGAGAAGTAAGAGGAGGCTCCGTTTCATGCTTTCCCCTAAAGTCAACTGATTATCTACTAAAGAACACTTTTCACCCATGAAATCAGCCTGAGATTGGAATTATACACTTCTGCATCATTACGGGGGCAGAAGACACCAACGGGCAGGTAAAGTGGAGTGGGGACATCAGATTGATATTGGAAAATAATCAAAAGGGGGAGGGAGCCACAAGAAGTGACCCCTTGAAAAGTAATACCCCAATAGGAGAGTTCCCTGTGATTGGGGACCATCATTAACTTGGGGGTCTGGTTGAAGCACTCTAAAAAGAACAAAGGGTAATTGGGGGAAATTGGGGAATTGGGCGGTAGGCACAGGGGCTTAATCCCGTCAACCCAGGACAACCACCGCTGGCACTGAACCAGAGAGAGTGTAGCAAAGAAGCCAGGTCTTGGTCCGTGAGCCGTGGCATGCCTGAGAGTTTCTGGCTGGCAGCACCCATGAGTGTGAGGTAGCCTCGCCAGCTGGTAGAACCACAGCCTTTTGCATGTTCCAAGTGTGGACTGCATGAAAGTTGTCTGAGTCATGTGCTATACCCTCTCCAGAGAGAGCTCTATGTAGACGCCAGCCAGACAGCACTCTCTAGGACCCAGAGAGTCGGAGCACTACCACCTCAAACCAGCATGAAAATCTCAGGGCTCTCTCTGCTCCGGACTGCTCTGGCAGTCTGGAGCCACCCTGACATCCAAGGCTAGTATTTCTCATGGTTTTACGTACAAGGAGGAATTCTTGTGACACCAGAGACCATGACTGGTGCTTGTCTCTGCCAGTGGCAGAGGCAAAAATTATGTGCTCTTGAGCACCCAGAAGGGAAGAAACTGAGGCTTCTGTCTGAGAGGGAGGTCTGGGTGCAGTTTGCTTTCCTCTAAACTTCCAGAGACCAAGGGGAGAAGAAACAAAGAAACAAACAAACAAAAAAACCTCATCATCACTAACCATCAGGGAGATTCAAATTAAAACCACATTGAGATACCACCTTACACTAGTTAGAATGACCAAAATTAGCAAGATAGCAAACAAAGTGTGCTGGAGAGGATGTGGAGAAGGGGGAAATCTCTTTCACTGTTGGTGTGAATGCACGTTGTTGCAGCCACTTTGGAGAACAGTGTGGAAATTCCTCAAGAGATTAAGTAATAGAGCTTCTCTATGACCCTGCAATTGCACTTCTGGGTATTTACCCCAAAGACACAGACATAGTGAAAAGAAGGGTCATCTGTACCCCAATGTTTACGGCAGTGATAGCCATGGTTGCCAAACTGTGGAGAGAACCAAGATGCTCTTCAACGGATGAATGGGTAAGGAAGACGTGGTCCATATACACTATGGAGTATTATGCCTCCATCAGAAAGGATGAATACCCAACTTTTGTAGCAACATGGACAGGACTGGAAGAGATTATGCTGAGTAATAAGTCAAGCAGAGAGTGTCTATTATCATATGGCTTCAGTTATTTGTGGCACGTAACAAATAACCTGAGGACATAGGGAGATAGAGAGGATAAGAGTTTGAGGGAGATTGGAAGGAGAGCTGAACCATGAGAGACTGTGGACTCCGAAAAACAACCTGAGTGTTTTGAAGGGGCAGGGACTTGGAGGTTGGGGAACCAGGTGGTGGGTATTATGGAGGGCACATTTTGCATGGAGCACTGGGTGTGGTGCAAAAACAACGAATTCTGTTTCACTGAAAAAAATAATAAAAAAAAAACAACAAGCAAAACAAACAAACAAACAAAACCTCCAAAGAACAAAGGCCTGAAAAACCCATTTCCTAAGAGCCCACCTCTTTGATGGGGTCAGGAAGACTTAACTCTAGGAACATTGCCTGAAAAGCCACGTGACAGGTCTCTACCCGAGAAAGCCAACCACACACACACACACACACACGCACACACACACACACACAAAGTCAAGAGGACATCCATCTCTACTGCATAGATACAACTTTTATTTTTAATTTGGTCCCACTCTTTGGTTATTTTCATTTTTTAAAATACGTAACATTTAACCTATTTACCATCACAGTGAGATGTGCAGTACATTGAATTCCATAATAGCCTTTAACCTGAATTTTTAATATATATTCTTGCGTTTTTCTTTCGCTTTTCAATTTTATTTATTTTCTTTTCCTTTCTTTTCTATCTTTTTTTAAATATTCATATAGAGATAAGCTTCAAGGTAACTCCCTTTCCCCAGTCAATGCTAACCCTAAAGGTAAACCAGTTTTGATCTCCCTTTATCTCAGGGAAGTTGAGTCCATTCACAAAGATTTCAAGATACATCCAGGAAAAATCAAAATAACCTGCCTCTTCCACATTGAGAATTTATAACCACTCTCCCATCTTTTTCTTCTGTCAGTCTCTCTGTATTCATTTTTGTTATGGTATTATATAAATTTTATACTAGGGGTTCATGTTGTCTGGGTTCTTTCTTTTATTTGTTTATTTATTTATTTTTCTTGTCATCTAATTTTATCGGTCTTTTTATTTGTCTGTCTTTGTATGATTTATAAGTCTTATCTTTGGGGCCCATTTGGGTTGGGCCTTCTCTTTTATTTTTTCTTTTCTTTTTTTCCCTGTATCTCTCTCTCTCTTTTTCTATTTCTATTTTTATTTCTTTTTGGTGGGGACTCTCAATTGCTCAGAAGCACTTCAGAGTGCAACTTGACTGCAGCATAGTTGATACATTCAGCTACAAATCCCTTCAGCCAACTCTCACCAAAATGACTAGGAGGAGGAATGCTCAACAGAGGAAATATTCAGAGATTACTCCCTCTCCATCTGAGCTATTGGACATGGACAAAGACAGTATGTTACAAAGGGAATTCAGGCTAATAATTATGCAGGCAATAGCTTGGATGGAGATAGCCTTTAATGACAAAATGGAATTGATGAGAGCAGAAGTGAGAGCCACCAGGAATGATGTTCACAATGTTCTCAACGAGGTCCAATCTAATCTAAATTCTCTAAAAGCTAGGGTAACTGAGACAGAAGATAGAATTAGTAATCTGGAGGACAAACAGATAGAGAAAAAGGATCAGGAGGAATCCCGGAACAAACAGTTTAGAAGCCATGAAAACAGAATTAGGGAATATATGACACCATGAAATGTTACAACCTCAGAATTACTGGAATCCCTGAAAGGGAAGAGAAAGAATGAAGACTAGAACATATATTTTGAACAAATTCTCCATGAAAATTTTTCCAATTTAGCAAATGGAACCAGCATTCAAATCCTAGAGGCAGAAAGTCTACCCACAAGATCATAGAATCTAGAAAGACCTCGAGACCTGATACACCTGATAGTGAAAAAGGTGAATCATAGTTGTAGACAGGAGCTCTTGAAAGCAGCTAGGGCAAAGAAATTCCTTATGTACAGAGAAAAGGCCGTCAGAATAATTTTAGACCTGTCCCCAGAAACCTGGCAAGCCAGAAAGGGATGGCAAGATATATTCAGGGCACGAAATGAGAAGAACATGCAGTTAAGAATACTTTATCCAGCAAGAATGACATTCAAAGTGGATGCAGAGATAAAGAGCTTCCAAGAATAGCAAGGTTTAAAAGAGTATGCAACCACCAAACTGACAATACAATAAACATTAACGGGGGTTTAATAAAAGAGGAAAAATCCTAAGAATATCATTGAACAGAGATATAAGAAGACAATCTATAGAAACAACTACTTCACAGGTGATGCAATGTCAATAAAAACGCCTCTGTCAATAATCATTCGCAATGAGAATGGCCTAAATGCGCCCATAAAATGACACAGGGTTGCCGACTGGATAAAATGACAAGACCCATCCATATGTTGTCTACAGAGACTCATTTCAAACGTAAGGATATATCCAGACTGAAATTGAAGGGATGGTGAAGAATCTGTCATGCCAATGGACCTCAAAAGAAGGCTGGGAGAGTGATTGTCATATCAGATAAATTAGATTTTAAACTAAAGACTGTCATCAGAGATACAGAAGGACACTACATAAACCATTGGCCAAATAAATCAAAAGAAAAGAGAGAGGCTCAAATTAATAAAATTATGAATGAAAAGGGAAAGATCACAGCAAACACAAAGGAAGTATAAACAATCATCAGAAGTTATTATCAAGAGTTATATTCCAATAAGTTCAGCAACCTAGAAGAAATGGATGCATTCCTGGGAAACTATTTGAAGCATTTATCAAAAACCTCCCAAAAGGAAAATAGACAAGATGGCGGGGAAGTAGGAGGAGGTGCCTTTTCAGCCTCTACCCCAAAGTGAGCTGACTACCTACCAAAGAACTCCGCTCACCCATGAAATCAGCCTGATATCCGAATTATACATGTCTGGATCTCTGCAGGGGCAGAAGATGCCAGTGGGCAGGTAAAGTGGAGTGGGAACCGCAACTGATATCAGAAGATAAACAAAAGGGAGAGGGTGCCACCAGATGTGAATGGTTGGAAAGTAATACCCCAATATGAGCGAGAGTGCCCTGCGTCTGGGGACTAGTGTTAACTTGGAAACTGGTTGAAAGCACTCCCAAAGAGCAAAGGATCGTGGGGAGAAATTGTGGGAATCAGGGTGGCTAGGGAGAGGGGCTTAAGTCCCCAGTCCCAGGAGAGCCTCCCCTGTTGCTGAGGCAGAGAGAGTGCAATGGAGAAACCAGGTCTTGGTCTCTAAGCCACCAGCACACCAGATAATGCATGGGTTCTGGCTCCTGTGAGGGGATGGGAGCCACGTCAGTGGGCAGAATGCACGAACCCTGCTACAAAGCCTGAGATACGCGCACACATCCCTCATGCTCCCCTGAGAGAGTTACAAAGGCCCGGCCAGCGCACTTTGACCCGCGCCATTGTTTCAGAGCCTAAGCTGTGCCCCCAAACTCTCCCCTGACAGAGGTGTGCAAAAGCCCGGCCAGGTGCTTTCAGACCTGCACCCTGTTCTCAGTGCCTGAGACGCACGCACGACCCATAGCCACCCCTGAAAGAGATGCATGCAAGACGGGCACTCTTAGACCCAGCAAGACCATGTACTCCCAGCCTAGGCCAGCGGGAAAATCTCAGTGTGTAATTGCTGCTTGGAATCGCTCTGATGGTCAGGAGCTCCCAGACAGCCACCACTGCCTTGGCTTTGGGTACAAGCAAAAGATCCTGCGTCCCCAGGGTCTGCAAATTGGAACCTGCTCTGCCAGCGGCCAAGGGGGAGCTTATTTAGGCTCTGCACCCAGACTGAGGCTTCTCTCTGAGAGGGAGGTCAGAGTGTGGTTTGTTTTTCTCTAAAACTAAAAAAACCTTTGGGACGCCTGGGTGGCTCCGTTGGTTGGGCAGCTGCCTTCGGCTCAGGTCATGATCCCAGTGTCCTGGGATCGAATCCCACATCGGGTTCCTTGCTCGACGGGGAGCCTGCTTCTCCCTCTGCCTCTGCCTCTGCCTGCCACTCTGTCTGCCTGTGCTCGCTCTCTCCCTCTCTCTCTCTGGTAAATAAATAAAATCTTAAAAAAATACTACAAAAATCATCAAAAGCACACAAGGTGAGAGGAAAAAAAAAGTGAACAAGCATAAAAACCGCCAGAGAACAAAAGCCTGAAAAAAACCATTTTCCTCAGAGCCCACCCCCTTGAGGGAGGCGGGAGGACTTAACTCAGGAAACATCATTGACTGACAACCCACGTGGCAGGCCCCTACC
>NW_025334817.1:0-27169 GCF_020171115.1 Neogale vison
GATCCGCACATAGGTTTTGCGTCTAAAACGCTTCCAACACTGAGAGGGAAGTGTGCTTTAGGAGGGATTCACTGCAGTGTTACGTCTGTTAAAGAAGGATGCTTTTGGGACTGACTCTGTGGTACCCGCATTAGGCGCACATAGCTTTCCAGTCTCAGACGTCTAACCGTTAGATTATAGGAAGTTCTGTTTAAGGGAAACTCATTCATGCAGAATATCACTTCTCACAGTGTCTTTGCAGTGGAGAAAAGAAGATAGAACAAGGACGGACAGAGAGAACGATGCAAACCGTGATTGAATTACAGGGTAAGCTACGTAGGCCTCTGCTATGCATACTGGTAGTTCAACACTGGAGATGTTCCACAGTGTCTACCTCTTCTCAAAACACTTCCAGTATATGAGGGAACTCTGCTTCAGTAAGTTCTCACGACAGAGATGCGTCTGTGCTCAGTTGGAAAGTGTAGGACGTGTCTGGGTAACAACCGTACAGTGTCTGATACAGGCACCTCAGAGGGATGCAGTGGAAGGTATCTGCTCAGGGAACCTACTTCAGGTGCGTACTCATTCATAACACTGTCTCTCCTTTGAGGAAAAAGATAGAACAGGGAACGACTACGGGCACATTAGGTACTGTGAGTAAAGGGCATGCTAAGGCGCTTAAGCCTGCCAAACACATATTGGATGTTCACACCAGTGCAGATCCGCACTTAGTTTCTGCGTCGAAAACGCTTCCTACACTGAGAGGGAAGAGTGCTTTAGGAGGGATTCACTGCAGTGTTACGTCTGTTAAAGAAGGAAGCTTTTGGGACTGACTCTGTGGTAACCCCAATAGGCGCACATAGCTTTCCAGTCTCAGCCGTCTATCCGTTGGACTATAGCAAGTTCTGTTTAAGGGAAACTCCTTCATTCGGAATGTGACTTCTCACAGTGTCTTTCCAGTGGAGGAAAGAAGATAGAACAACGACGGACAGAGAGAACGTTGCAACCCGTGAGTGAAGTACAGGGTAAGGCACCTAAGCCTCTATGATGCATACTGGATGTTCAACACCTGATATTTTCCACAATGTCTACCACTTCTCAAAACACTTCCAATATAGGAGGGAACTGTGCTACCGTAAGTTCTAATGACAGGGATGCATCTGTGCAAGGTTGAAAACTCGAGGATGTGTCTGGGTAGCAAACATGAAGTGTCTCATAAAGGCACCTTAGACTGTATGCGTAGAAGGTATCTGCTCAGGGAAGCTACTTCAGTTTTGTACTCATTCATAACAGTGCTTCTCCTTGGAGGAATGAAGGAAGAACACGGACGGACTAGGGGCACATTAGGTACTGTGAATAAAGGGCAGGCTATGAACCTTACGCCTGCCAACCACATATTGGATGTTCACCACCAGTGTTGATCCCCACATAGGTTCTGCGTCTAAAACGCTTCCAACACTGAGAGGGAAGTGTGCTTTAGGAGGGATTCACTGCAGTGTTACGTCTGTTAAAGAAGGATGCTTTTGGGAATGACTCTTTGGTAACCGCCTTAGGCGCACATAGCTTTCCAGTCTCAGAAGTCTAACCGTTAGACTATAGGAAGTTCTGTTTAAGGGAAACTCCTTCATGCGGAATGTCACTTCTCACAGTGTCTTTGCAGTGGAGAAAAGAAGATAGAACAAGGACGGACAGAGAGAACGATGCAAACCGTGTTTGAAGTACAGGGTAAGCCACGTAGGCCTCTATTATGCATAATGGTAGTTCAACACCGGAGATGTTCCACAGTGTCTACCTCTTCTCAAAACACTTCCAGTATATGAGGGAACTCTGCTTCAGTAAGTTCTCACGACAGAGATCGTCTGTGCTCAGTCGGAAAGTGTAGGTCGTGTCTGGGTAGCTACCAGTAAGTGTCTAATACAAGCCGCTAAGAGGGGATGCGAAGGAAGGTATCTGCTCAGGGAAGCTACTTCAGGTGCGTACTCATTCATAACAGTGTCTCTCCTTTGAGGATGAAGATAGAACAGGAAACGACTACGGGCACATTAGGTACTGTGAGTAAAGGGCATGCTAAGGCGCTTAAGCCTGCCAAACACATATTGGATGTTCACCACCAGTGTTGATCCCCACATAGGTTCTGCGTCTAAAACGCTTCCTACACTGACAGGGAAGTGTGCTTTAGGAGGGATTCACAGCAGTGTTACGTGTGTTAAAGAAGGAAGCTTTTGGAACTGACTCTGTGGTAACCCCAATAGGCGCACATAGCTTTCCAGTCTCAGCCGTCTATCCGTTGGACTATAGCAAGTTCTGTTTAAGGGAAACTCCTTCATGCGGAATGTCAGTTCTCACAGTGTCTTTCCAGTGGAGGAAAGAAGATAGAGCCACGACGGACAGAGAGAACGTTGCAACCCGTGAGTGAAGTACAGGGTAAGGCGCCTAAGCCTCTATGATGCATACTGGATGTACAACACCTGGGATTTTCCACAATGTCTACCACTTCTCAAAACACTTCCAATATAGGAGGGAACTGTGCTACCGTATGTTCTAATGACAGGCATGCATCTGTGCACAGTTGAAAACTCGAGGATGTGTCTGGGTAGCAATCATGAAGTGTCCCATACAGGCACCTTAGAGGGGATGCGTAGGAGGTATCTGCTCAGGGAAGCTACATCAGTTTTGTACTCATTCATAACAGTGCTTCTCCTTGGAGGGATGAAGGAAGAACACGGACGGACTAGGGGCGCAGTAAGTACTGTGAATAAAGGGCAGGCTATGAACTTTACGCCTGCCAACCACATATTGGATGTTCACCACCAGTGTTGATCCGCACATAGGTTCTACGTCTAAAACGCTTCCAACACTGAGAGGGAAGTGTGCTTTAGGAGGGATTCACTGCAGTGTTACGTCTGTTAAAGAAGGATGCTTTTGGGACTGACTCTGTGGTAACCGCATTAGGCGCACATAGCTTTCCAGTCTCAGACGTCTAACCGTTAGACTACAGGAAGTTCTTTTTAAGGGAAACTCCTCCATGCGGAATGTCACTTCTCACAGTGTCTATGAAGTGGAGAAAAGAAGATAGAACAAGGACGGACAGAGAGAACGATGCAAACCGTGATTGAAGTACAGGGTAAGCCTCGTAGGCCTCTATTATGCATACTGGTAGTTCAACACCGGAGATGTTCCACAGTGTCTACCTCTTCTCAAAACACTTCCAGTATATGAGGGAACTCTGCTTCTGTAAGTTCTCACGACAGAGATGCGTCTGTGCTCATTTGGAAAGTGTAGGACGTGTCTGGGTAACAACCATACAGTGTCTGATACAGGCACCTCAGAGGGGATGCAGTGGAAGGTATCTGCTCAGGGAACCTACTTCAGGTGCGTACTCATTCATAACAGTGTCTCTCCTTTGAGGATGAAAATAGAACAGGGAACGACTACGGGCACATTACGTACTGTGAGTAAAGGGCATGCTAAGGCGCTTAAGCCTGCCAAACACATATTGGATGTTCACCACCAGTGCAGATCCGCACTTAGTTTCTGCATCGAAAACGCTTCCTAAAATGAGAGGGAAGTGTGCTTTAGGAGGGATTCACTGCAGTGTTACGTCTGTTAAAGAATGAAGCTTTTGGGACTGACTCTGTGGTAACCCCAATAGGCACACATAGCTTTCCAGTCTCAGCCGTCTATCCGATGGACTATAGCAAGTTCTGTTTAAGGGAAACTCCTTCATGCGGAATGTCACTTCTCACCTTGTCTTTCCAGTGCAGGAAAGAAGATAGAACAACGACGGACAGAGAGAACGTTGCAACCCGTGAGTGAAGTACAGGGTAAGGCACCTAAGCCTCTATGATGCATACTGGATGTTCAACACCTGGGATTTTCCACAATGTCTACCACTTCTCAAAACACTTCCAATATAGGAGGGAACTGTGCTACCGTAAGTTCTAATGACAGGGATGCATCTGTGCAAGGTTGAAAACTCGAGGATGTGTCTGGGTAGCAAACATGAAGTGTCTCATAAAGGCACCTTAGACTGGATGCGTAGGAGGTATCTGCTCAGGGAAGCTACTTCAGTTTTGTACTCATTCATAACAGTGCTTCTCCTTGGAGGAATGAAGGAAGAACACGGACGTACTAGGGGCACAGTAGGTACTGTGAATAAAGGGCTGGCTTTGAACCTTACGGCTGCCAACCACATATTGGATGTTCACCACCAGTGTTGATCCGCACATAGGTTCTGCGTCTAAAACGCTTCCAACACTGAGAGGGAAGTGTGCTTTAGGAGGGATTCACTGCAGTGTTACGTCTGTTAAAGAAGGATGCTTTTGGGACTGACTCTGTGGTAACCGCATTAGGCGCACATAGCTTTTCAGTCTCAGACGTCTAACCGTTAGACTATAGGAAGTTCTGTTTAAGGGAAACTCCTTCATGCGGAATGCCACTTCTCACAGTGTCTTTGCAGTGGAGAAAAGAAGATAAAACAAGGACGGACAGAGAGAACGATGCAAACCGTGATTGAAGTACAGGGTAAGCCTCGTAGGCCTCTATTATGCATACTGGTAGTTCAACACCGGAGATGTTCCACAGTGTCTACCTCTTCTCAAAACACTTCCAGTATATGAGGGAACTCTGCTTCTGTAAGTTCTCACGACAGAGATGCGTCTGTGCTCAGTTGGAAAGTGTAGGACGTGTCTGGGTAGCAACCAGTAAGTGTCTGATAGAAGCCGCTAAGAGGGGATGCGGAGGAAGGTATCTGCTCAGGGAAGCTACTTCAGGTGCGTACTCATTCATAACAGTGTCTCTCCTTTGAGGATGAAGATAGAACAGGGAACGACTACGGGCACATTAGGTACTGTGAGTAAAGGGCATGCTAAGGCGCTTAAGCCTGCCAAACACATATTGGATGTTCACCACCAGTGCAGATCCGCACTTAGTTTCTGCGTCGAAAACGCTTCCTACACTGAGAGGGAAGTGTGCTTTAGGAGGGATTCACTGCAGTGTTACGTCTGTTAAAGAAGGAAGCTTTTGGGACTGACTCTGTGGTAACCCCAATAGGCGCACATAGCTTTCCAGTCTCAGCCGTCTATCCGTTGGACTATAGCAAGTTCTGTTTAAGGGAAACTCCTTCATGCGGAATGTCACTTCTCACAGTGTCTTTCCAGTGGAGGAAAGAAGATAGAACAACGACGGACAGAGAGAACGTTGCAACCCGTGAGTGAAGACAGTGTAAGGCACCTAAGCCTCTATGATGCATACTGGATGTTCAACACCTGGGATTTTCCACAATGTCTACCACTTCTTAAAACACTTCCAATATAGGAGGGAACTGTGCTACCGTAAGTTCTAATGACAGGGATGCATCTGTGCAAGGTTGAAAACTCGAGGATGTGTCTGGGTAGCAATCATGAAGTGTCCCATACTGGCACCTTAGAGGGGATGCGTAGGAGGTATCTGCTCAGGGAAGCTACATCAGTTTTGTACTCATTCATAACAGTGCTTCTCCTTGGAGGAATGAAGGAAGAACACGGACGGACTAGGGGCACATTAGGTACTGTGAATAAAGGGCAGGCTATGAACCTTACGCCTGCCAACGACATATTGGATGTTCACCACCAGTGTTGATCCGCACATAGGTTCTGCGTCTAAAACGCTTCCAACACTGAGAGGGAAGTGTGCTTTAGGAGGGATTCACTGCAGTGTTACGTCTGTTAAAGAAGGATGCTTTTGGGACTGACTCTGTGGTAACCGCATTAGGCGCACATAGCTTTCCAGTCTCAGTCGTCTAACCGTTAGACTATAGGAAGTTCTGTTTAAGGGAAACTCCTTCATGCGGAATGTCACTTCTCACAGTGTCTTTGCATTGGAGAAAAGAAGATAGAACAAGGACGGACAGAGAGAACGATGCAAACCGTGATTCCAGTACAGGGTAAGCTACGTAGGCCTCTATTATGCATATTGGTAGTTCAACACCGGAGATGTTCCACAGTGTCTACCTCTTCTCAAAACACTTCCAGTATATGAGGGAACTCTGCTTCAGTAAGTTCTCACGACAGAGATGCGTCTGTGCTCAGTTGGAAAGTGTAGGACGTGTCTGGGTAACAACCATACAGTGTCTGATGCAGGCACCTCAGAGGGGATGCAGTGGAAGATATCTGCTCAGGGAACCTACTTCAGGTGCGTACTCATTCATAACAGTGTTTCTCCTTTGAGGATGAAGATAGAACAGAGAAGGACTACGGGCACATTAGGTACTGTGAGTAAAGAGCACGCTATCGCGCTTAAGCCTGCCAAACTCATATTGGATATTCACAACCAGTGGTGATCCGCACTTAGTTTCTGCGTCGAAAACGCATCCAACACTGAGATGGTAGTGTGCTTTAGGAGGGATTCACAGCAGTTTTACGTCTGTTAAAGAAGGAAGCTTTTGGGACTGACTCTGTGGTAAACGCATTAGGCGCCCATAGCTTTCCAGTCTCAGACGTCTAACCTTTAGACTAAAGGAAGTTCTGTTTAAGGGAAACTCCTTCATGTGGATTGTTACTTCTCACGGTGTTTATGTGGTGGAAAGAAGATAGAACAAGGACGGACAGAGAGTTTGTTGCACACCGTGAGTGAAGTACAGGGTAAGCCACTTTGGCCTCTATGATGTATACTGGAAGTTCAACAGCGGAGATGTTCCACAGTTTCTACCTCTTCTCAAAACACTTCCATTATATGAGGTAACTGTGGTACCGTAAGTTCTCACGACAGAGATGCGTCTGTCCTCAGTTTAAAAGTGTAGCACGTGTCTGCGTAGCAAACATTAAGTGTCTGATACAAGCCACTAATAGGGGATGCGGAGGAAGGTTCCTGTGCGTACTCATTCATAACAGTGCTTCTCCTTAGAGGATAAAGAAATAACAGGGATGGATTAGGGGCCCATTAGGTACTGTGAGTAAAGGGCAGGCTATGACGCTTAAGCCTGCCAAACACATATTGGATGTTCACCACCAGTGTTGATCCGCACTTAGGTTCTGCGTCAAAAACGCTTCCAACACTGAGAGGGAAGTGTGCTTTAGGAGGGATTCACTGCAGTGTTACGTCTGTTAAATAAGGATGCTTTTGGGACTGACTCTGTGTTAGCCGCATTAGGCGCACATAGCTTTCAGGTCTCAGAGGTCTAACCGTTAGACTATAGGAAATTCTGTATAAGGGAAACTCCTTCATGCGGATTGTCACTTCTCACAGAGTCTTTCCAGTGGAGGAAAGAAGATAGAACAAAGACGGACAGAGAGAACTTTGCAAACTGTGAGTGAAGTACAGGGTAGGCCACTAAGGCCTATATGATGCATATTGGAAGTTCAACACCGGAGATGTTCCACAAGTCCTACCTTTTCTTAAAACACTTCCAGAATATGAGGGAACTGTGTTTCAGTAAGTTCTCAAGACAGAGATGCGTCTGTCCTCAGTTGGAAAGTGTAGGACGTGTCTGGATAGCAACCAGTAAGTTTCTGATACAAGGCCCTAAGAGGGGATGCGGAGGAAGGTATCTGCTCAGGGAAGATACTTCAGGTGCGTACTCATTCATAACAGTGTCTCTCCTTTGAGGATGAAGATAGAACAGTGAACGACTACGGGCACATTAGGTACTGTGAGTAAAGGGCATGCTAAGGCGCTTAAGCCTGCCAAACACATATTGGATGTTCACCACCAGTGCAGATCCGCACTTAGTTTCTGCGTCGAAAACGCTTCCTACACTGAGAGGGAAGTGTGCTTTAGGAGGGATTCACTGCAGTGTTACGTCTGTTAAAGAAGGAAGCTTTTGGGTCTGACTCTGTGGTAACCCCAATAGGCGCACATAGCTTTCCAATCTCAGCCGTCTATCCGTTGGACTATAGCAAGTTCTGTTTAAGGGAAACTCCTTCATGCGGAATGTCACTTCTCACAGTGTCTTTCCAGTGGAGGAAAGAAGATAGAACAACGACGGACAGAGAGAACGTTGCAACCCGTGAGTGAAGACAGTGTAAGGCACCTAAGCCTCTATGATGCATACTGGATGTTCAACACCTGGGATTTTCCACAATGTCTACCACTTCTCAAAACACTTCCAATATAGGAGGGAACTGTGCTACCGTAAGTTCTAATGACAGGGATGCATCTGTGCAAGGTTGAAAACTCGAGGATGTGTCTGGGTAGCAATCATGAAGTGTCCCATACAGGCACCTTAGAGGGGATGCGTAGGAGGTATCTGCTCAGGGAAGCTACTTCAGTTTTGTACTCATTCATAACAGTGCTTCTCCTTGGAGGAATGAAGGAAGAACACGGAAGGTCTAGGGGCACAGTAGGTACTGTGAATAAAGTGCAGGCTATGAACCTTACGCCTGCCAACCACATATTGGATGTACACCACCAGTGTTGAGCCGCACATAGGTTCTGCGTCTAAAACGATTCCAACACTGAGAGGGAAGTGTGCTTTAGGAGGGATTCACTGCAGTGTTACGTCTGTTAAAGAAGGATGCTTTTGGGACTGACTCTGTGGTAACCGCATTAGGCGCACCTAGCTTTCCAGTCTCAGACGTCTAACCGTTAGACTATAGGAAGTTCTGTTTAAGGGAAACTCCTTCATGCGGAATGTCACTTCTCACAGTGTCTTTGCAGTGGAGAAAAGAAGATAGAACAAGGACGGACAGAGAGAACGATGCAAACCGTGATTGAAGTACAGGGTAAGCCTCGTAGGCCTCTATTATGCATACTGGTAGTTCAACACCGGAGATGTTCCACAGTGTCTACCTCTTCTCAAAACACTTCCAGTATATGAGGGAACTCTGCTACAGTAAGTTCTCACGACAGAGATGCGTCTGTGCTCCGTTGGAAAGTGTAGGACGTGTCTGGGTAACAGCCATACAGTGTCTGATACAGGCACCTCAGAGGGGATGCAGTGGAAGGTATCTGCTCAGGGAACCTACTTCAGGTGCGTACTCATTCATAACAGTGTTTCTCCTTTGAGGATGAAGATAGAACAGAGAAGGACTACGGGCACATTAGGTACTGTGAGTAAAGAGCACGCTATCGCGCTTAAGCCTGCCAAACTCATATTGGATATTCACAACCAGTGGTGATCCGTACTTAGTTTCTGCATCGAAAACGCATCCAACACTGAGATGGTAGTGTGCTTTAGGAGGGATTCACTGCAGTTTTACGTCTGTTAAAGAAGGAAGCTTTTGGGACTGACTCTGTGGTCAACGCATTAGGCGCCCATAGCTTTCCAGTCTCAGACGTCTAACCTTTAGACTAAAGGAAGTTCTTTTAAGGGAACCTCCTTGAGGTGGATTCTTACTTCTCACAGTGTCTTTATGTGGAGGAAAGAAGATAGAACAAGGACGGACAGAGAGATTGTTGCACACCGTGAGTGAAGTACAGGGTAAGCCACTTTGGCCTCTATGATGTATACTGGAAGTTCAACAGCGGAGATGTTCCACAAGTCCTACCTTTTCTCAAAACACTTTCAGTATATGACGGAACTGTGCTTCAGTAATTTCTCACGACAGAGATGCGTCTATCCGCAGTTGGAAAGTGTAGGACGTGTCTGGATAGCAACCAGTAAGTGTCTGATACAAGCCCCTAAGAGGGGATGCGGAGGAAGGTATCTGCTCAGGGAAGCTAATTCAGGTGCGTACTCATTCATAACAGTGTCTCTCCTTTGAGGATGAAGATAGAACAGGGAACGACTACGGGCACATTAGGTACTGTGAGTAAAGGGCATGCTAAGGCGCTTAAGCCTGCCAAACACATATTGGATGTTCACCACCAGTGCAGATCCGCACTTAGTTTCTGCGTCGAAAACGCTTCCTACACTGAGAGGGAAGTGTGCTTTAGGAGGGATTCACTGCAGTGTTACGTCTGTTAAAGAAGGAAGCTTTTGGGACTGACTCTGTGGTTACACCAATAGGCGCACATAGCTTTCCAGTCTCAGCCGTCTATCCGTTGGACTATAGCAAGTTCTGTTTAAGGGAAACTCCTTCATGCGGAATGTGACTTCTCACAGTGTCTTTCCAGTGGAGGAAAGAAGATAGAACAACGACGGACAGAGAGAACGTTGCAACCCGTGAGTGAAGTACAGGGTAAGGCACCTAAGCCTCTATGATGCATACTGGATGTTCAACACCTGGGATTTTCCACAATGTCTACCACTTCTCAACACATCCAATATAGGAGGGAACTGTGCTACCGTATATTCTAATGACAGGGATGCATCTGTGCAAGGTTGAAAACTTGAGGATGTGTCTGGGTAGCAAACATGAAGTGTCTCATAAAGGCACCTTAGACTGGATGCGTAGGAGGTATCTGCTCAGGGAAGCTACTTCAGTTTTGTACTCATTCATAACAGTGCTTCTCCTTGGAGGAATGAAGGAAGAACACGGACGGACTAGGGGCACAGTAGGTACTGTGAATAAAGGGCAGGCTATGAACCTTACGCCTGCCAACCACATATTGGATGTTCACCACCAGTGTTGATCCGCACATAGGTTCTGCGTCTAAAACGCTTCCAACACTGAGAGGTAAGTGTGCTTTAGGAGGGATTCACTGCAGTGTTACGTCTGTTAAATAAGGATGCTTTTGGGACTGACTCCGTGTTAGCCGCATTAGGCGCACATAGCTTTCCAGTCTCAGAGGTCTAACCGTTAGACTATAGGTAATTCTGTATAAGGGAAACTCCTTCATGCGTATTGTCACTTCTCACAGAGTCTTTCCAGTGGAGGAAAGAAGATAGAACAAAGATGGACAGAGATAACTTTGCAAACTGTGTGTGAAGTACAGGGTAGGCCACTAAGGCCTCTATGATGCATACTGGAAGTTCTACTCCGGAGATGTTCCCAAGTCCTACCTTTTCTCAAAACATTTCCAGAATATGAGGGAACTGTGTTTCAGTAAGTTCTCAAGACAGAGATGCGTCTGTTCTCAGTTGGAAAGTGTAGGACGTGTCTGGATAGCAACCAGTAAGTTTCTGATACAAGCCCCTAAGAGGGGATGCGGAGGAAGGTATCTGCTCAGGGAAGCTACTTCAGGTGCGTACTCATTCATAACAGAGTCTCTCCTTTGAGGATGAAGATAGAACAGGAAACGACTACGGGTACATTAGGTACTGTGAGTAAAGGGCATGCTAAGGCGCTTAAGCCTGCCAAACACATATTGGATGTTCACACCAGTGCAGATCCGCACTTAGTTTCTGCGTCGAAAACGCTTCCTACACTGAGAGGGAAGAGTGCTTTAGGAGGGATTCACTGCAGTGTTACGTCTGTTAAAGAAGGAAGCTTTTGGGACTGACTCTGTGGTAACCCCAATAGGCGCACATAGCTTTCCAGTCTCAGCCGTCTATCCGTTGGACTATAGCAAGTTCTGTTTAAGGGAAACTCCTTCATTCGGAATGTGACTTCTCACAGTGTCTTTCCAGTGGAGGAAAGAAGATAGAACAACGACGGACAGAGAGAACGTTGCAACCCGTGAGTGAAGTACAGGGTAAGGCACCTAAGCCTCTATGATGCATACTGGATGTTCAACACCTGATATTTTCCACAATGTCTACCACTTCTCAAAACACTTCCAATATAGGAGGGAACTGTGCTACCGTAAGTTCTAATGACAGGGATGCATCTGTGCAAGGTTGAAAACTCGAGGATGTGTCTGGGTAGCAAACATGAAGTGTCTCATAAAGGCACCTTAGACTGGATGCGTAGAAGGTATCTGCTCAGGGAAGCTACTTCAGTTTTGTACTCATTCATAACAGTGCTTCTCCTTGGAGGAATGAAGGAAGAACACGGACGGACTAGGGGCACATTAGGTACTGTGAATAAAGGGCAGGCTATGAACCTTACGCCTGCCAACCACATATTGGATGTTCACCACCAGTGTTGATCCCCACATAGGTTCTGCGTCTAAAACGCTTCCAACACTGAGAGGGAAGTGTGCTTTAGGAGGGATTCACTGCAGTGTTACGTCTGTTAAAGAAGGATGCTTTTGGGAATGACTCTTTGGTAACCGCCTTAGGCGCACATAGCTTTCCAGTCTCAGAAGTCTAACCGTTAGACTATAGGAAGTTCTGTTTAAGGGAAACTCCTTCATGCGGAATGTCACTTCTCACAGTGTCTTTGCAGTGGAGAAAAGAAGATAGAACAAGGACGGACAGAGAGAACGATGCAAACCGTGTTTGAAGTACAGGGTAAGCCACGTAGGCCTCTATTATGCATAATGGTAGTTCAACACCGGAGATGTTCCACAGTGTCTACCTCTTCTCAAAACACTTCCAGTATATGAGGGAACTCTGCTTCAGTAAGTTCTCACGACAGAGATCGTCTGTGCTCAGTCGGAAAGTGTAGGTCGTGTCTGGGTAGCTACCAGTAAGTGTCTAATACAAGCCGCTAAGAGGGGATGCGAAGGAAGGTATCTGCTCAGGGAAGCTACTTCAGGTGCGTACTCATTCATAACAGTGTCTCTCCTTTGAGGATGAAGATAGAACAGGAAACGACTACGGGCACATTAGGTACTGTGAGTAAAGGGCATGCTAAGGCGCTTAAGCCTGCCAAACACATATTGGATGTTCACCACCAGTGTTGATCCCCACATAGGTTCTGCGTCTAAAACGCTTCCTACACTGACAGGGAAGTGTGCTTTAGGAGGGATTCACAGCAGTGTTACGTGTGTTAAAGAAGGAAGCTTTTGGAACTGACTCTGTGGTAACCCCAATAGGCGCACATAGCTTTCCAGTCTCAGCCGTCTATCCGTTGGACTATAGCAAGTTCTGTTTAAGGGAAACTCCTTCATGCGGAATGTCAGTTCTCACAGTGTCTTTCCAGTGGAGGAAAGAAGATAGAGCCACGACGGACAGAGAGAACGTTGCAACCCGTGAGTGAAGTACAGGGTAAGGCGCCTAAGCCTCTATGATGCATACTGGATGTACAACACCTGGGATTTTCCACAATGTCTACCACTTCTCAAAACACTTCCAATATAGGAGGGAACTGTGCTACCGTATGTTCTAATGACAGGCATGCATCTGTGCACAGTTGAAAACTCGAGGATGTGTCTGGGTAGCAATCATGAAGTGTCCCATACAGGCACCTTAGAGGGGATGCGTAGGAGGTATCTGCTCAGGGAAGCTACATCAGTTTTGTACTCATTCATAACAGTGCTTCTCCTTGGAGGGATGAAGGAAGAACACGGACGGACTAGGGGCGCAGTAAGTACTGTGAATAAAGGGCAGGCTATGAACTTTACGCCTGCCAACCACATATTGGATGTTCACCACCAGTGTTGATCCGCACATAGGTTCTACGTCTAAAACGCTTCCAACACTGAGAGGGAAGTGTGCTTTAGGAGGGATTCACTGCAGTGTTACGTCTGTTAAAGAAGGATGCTTTTGGGACTGACTCTGTGGTAACCGCATTAGGCGCACATAGCTTTCCAGTCTCAGACGTCTAACCGTTAGACTACAGGAAGTTCTTTTTAAGGGAAACTCCTCCATGCGGAATGTCACTTCTCACAGTGTCTATGAAGTGGAGAAAAGAAGATAGAACAAGGACGGACAGAGAGAACGATGCAAACCGTGATTGAAGTACAGGGTAAGCCTCGTAGGCCTCTATTATGCATACTGGTAGTTCAACACCGGAGATGTTCCACAGTGTCTACCTCTTCTCAAAACACTTCCAGTATATGAGGGAACTCTGCTTCTGTAAGTTCTCACGACAGAGATGCGTCTGTGCTCATTTGGAAAGTGTAGGACGTGTCTGGGTAACAACCATACAGTGTCTGATACAGGCACCTCAGAGGGGATGCAGTGGAAGGTATCTGCTCAGGGAACCTACTTCAGGTGCGTACTCATTCATAACAGTGTCTCTCCTTTGAGGATGAAAATAGAACAGGGAACGACTACGGGCACATTACGTACTGTGAGTAAAGGGCATGCTAAGGCGCTTAAGCCTGCCAAACACATATTGGATGTTCACCACCAGTGCAGATCCGCACTTAGTTTCTGCATCGAAAACGCTTCCTAAAATGAGAGGGAAGTGTGCTTTAGGAGGGATTCACTGCAGTGTTACGTCTGTTAAAGAATGAAGCTTTTGGGACTGACTCTGTGGTAACCCCAATAGGCACACATAGCTTTCCAGTCTCAGCCGTCTATCCGATGGACTATAGCAAGTTCTGTTTAAGGGAAACTCCTTCATGCGGAATGTCACTTCTCACCTTGTCTTTCCAGTGCAGGAAAGAAGATAGAACAACGACGGACAGAGAGAACGTTGCAACCCGTGAGTGAAGTACAGGGTAAGGCACCTAAGCCTCTATGATGCATACTGGATGTTCAACACCTGGGATTTTCCACAATGTCTACCACTTCTCAAAACACTTCCAATATAGGAGGGAACTGTGCTACCGTAAGTTCTAATGACAGGGATGCATCTGTGCAAGGTTGAAAACTCGAGGATGTGTCTGGGTAGCAAACATGAAGTGTCTCATAAAGGCACCTTAGACTGGATGCGTAGGAGGTATCTGCTCAGGGAAGCTACTTCAGTTTTGTACTCATTCATAACAGTGCTTCTCCTTGGAGGAATGAAGGAAGAACACGGACGTACTAGGGGCACAGTAGGTACTGTGAATAAAGGGCTGGCTTTGAACCTTACGGCTGCCAACCACATATTGGATGTTCACCACCAGTGTTGATCCGCACATAGGTTCTGCGTCTAAAACGCTTCCAACACTGAGAGGGAAGTGTGCTTTAGGAGGGATTCACTGCAGTGTTACGTCTGTTAAAGAAGGATGCTTTTGGGACTGACTCTGTGGTAACCGCATTAGGCGCACATAGCTTTTCAGTCTCAGACGTCTAACCGTTAGACTATAGGAAGTTCTGTTTAAGGGAAACTCCTTCATGCGGAATGCCACTTCTCACAGTGTCTTTGCAGTGGAGAAAAGAAGATAAAACAAGGACGGACAGAGAGAACGATGCAAACCGTGATTGAAGTACAGGGTAAGCCTCGTAGGCCTCTATTATGCATACTGGTAGTTCAACACCGGAGATGTTCCACAGTGTCTACCTCTTCTCAAAACACTTCCAGTATATGAGGGAACTCTGCTTCTGTAAGTTCTCACGACAGAGATGCGTCTGTGCTCAGTTGGAAAGTGTAGGACGTGTCTGGGTAGCAACCAGTAAGTGTCTGATAGAAGCCGCTAAGAGGGGATGCGGAGGAAGGTATCTGCTCAGGGAAGCTACTTCAGGTGCGTACTCATTCATAACAGTGTCTCTCCTTTGAGGATGAAGATAGAACAGGGAACGACTACGGGCACATTAGGTACTGTGAGTAAAGGGCATGCTAAGGCGCTTAAGCCTGCCAAACACATATTGGATGTTCACCACCAGTGCAGATCCGCACTTAGTTTCTGCGTCGAAAACGCTTCCTACACTGAGAGGGAAGTGTGCTTTAGGAGGGATTCACTGCAGTGTTACGTCTGTTAAAGAAGGAAGCTTTTGGGACTGACTCTGTGGTAACCCCAATAGGCGCACATAGCTTTCCAGTCTCAGCCGTCTATCCGTTGGACTATAGCAAGTTCTGTTTAAGGGAAACTCCTTCATGCGGAATGTCACTTCTCACAGTGTCTTTCCAGTGGAGGAAAGAAGATAGAACAACGACGGACAGAGAGAACGTTGCAACCCGTGAGTGAAGACAGTGTAAGGCACCTAAGCCTCTATGATGCATACTGGATGTTCAACACCTGGGATTTTCCACAATGTCTACCACTTCTTAAAACACTTCCAATATAGGAGGGAACTGTGCTACCGTAAGTTCTAATGACAGGGATGCATCTGTGCAAGGTTGAAAACTCGAGGATGTGTCTGGGTAGCAATCATGAAGTGTCCCATACTGGCACCTTAGAGGGGATGCGTAGGAGGTATCTGCTCAGGGAAGCTACATCAGTTTTGTACTCATTCATAACAGTGCTTCTCCTTGGAGGAATGAAGGAAGAACACGGACGGACTAGGGGCACATTAGGTACTGTGAATAAAGGGCAGGCTATGAACCTTACGCCTGCCAACGACATATTGGATGTTCACCACCAGTGTTGATCCGCACATAGGTTCTGCGTCTAAAACGCTTCCAACACTGAGAGGGAAGTGTGCTTTAGGAGGGATTCACTGCAGTGTTACGTCTGTTAAAGAAGGATGCTTTTGGGACTGACTCTGTGGTAACCGCATTAGGCGCACATAGCTTTCCAGTCTCAGTCGTCTAACCGTTAGACTATAGGAAGTTCTGTTTAAGGGAAACTCCTTCATGCGGAATGTCACTTCTCACAGTGTCTTTGCATTGGAGAAAAGAAGATAGAACAAGGACGGACAGAGAGAACGATGCAAACCGTGATTCCAGTACAGGGTAAGCTACGTAGGCCTCTATTATGCATATTGGTAGTTCAACACCGGAGATGTTCCACAGTGTCTACCTCTTCTCAAAACACTTCCAGTATATGAGGGAACTCTGCTTCAGTAAGTTCTCACGACAGAGATGCGTCTGTGCTCAGTTGGAAAGTGTAGGACGTGTCTGGGTAACAACCATACAGTGTCTGATGCAGGCACCTCAGAGGGGATGCAGTGGAAGATATCTGCTCAGGGAACCTACTTCAGGTGCGTACTCATTCATAACAGTGTTTCTCCTTTGAGGATGAAGATAGAACAGAGAAGGACTACGGGCACATTAGGTACTGTGAGTAAAGAGCACGCTATCGTGCTTAAGCCTGCCAAACTCATATTGGATATTCACAACCAGTGGTGATCCGCACTTAGTTTCTGCGTCGAAAACGCATCCAACACTGAGATGGTAGTGTGCTTTAGGAGGGATTCACAGCAGTTTTACGTCTGTTAAAGAAGGAAGCTTTTGGGACTGACTCTGTGGTAAACGCATTAGGCGCCCATAGCTTTCCAGTCTCAGACGTCTAACCTTTAGACTAAAGGAAGTTCTGTTTAAGGGAAACTCCTTCATGTGGATTGTTACTTCTCACGGTGTTTATGTGGTGGAAAGAAGATAGAACAAGGACGGACAGAGAGTTTGTTGCACACCGTGAGTGAAGTACAGGGTAAGCCACTTTGGCCTCTATGATGTATACTGGAAGTTCAACAGCGGAGATGTTCCACAGTTTCTACCTCTTCTCAAAACACTTCCATTATATGAGGTAACTGTGGTACCGTAAGTTCTCACGACAGAGATGCGTCTGTCCTCAGTTTAAAAGTGTAGCACGTGTCTGCGTAGCAAACATTAAGTGTCTGATACAAGCCACTAATAGGGGATGCGGAGGAAGGTTCCTGTGCGTACTCATTCATAACAGTGCTTCTCCTTAGAGGATAAAGAAATAACAGGGATGGATTAGGGGCCCATTAGGTACTGTGAGTAAAGGGCAGGCTATGACGCTTAAGCCTGCCAAACACATATTGGATGTTCACCACCAGTGTTGATCCGCACTTAGGTTCTGCGTCAAAAACGCTTCCAACACTGAGAGGGAAGTGTGCTTTAGGAGGGATTCACTGCAGTGTTACGTCTGTTAAATAAGGATGCTTTTGGGACTGACTCTGTGTTAGCCGCATTAGGCGCACATAGCTTTCAGGTCTCAGAGGTCTAACCGTTAGACTATAGGAAATTCTGTATAAGGGAAACTCCTTCATGCGGATTGTCACTTCTCACAGAGTCTTTCCAGTGGAGGAAAGAAGATAGAACAAAGACGGACAGAGAGAACTTTGCAAACTGTGAGTGAAGTACAGGGTAGGCCACTAAGGCCTATATGATGCATATTGGAAGTTCAACACCGGAGATGTTCCACAAGTCCTACCTTTTCTTAAAACACTTCCAGAATATGAGGGAACTGTGTTTCAGTAAGTTCTCAAGACAGAGATGCGTCTGTCCTCAGTTGGAAAGTGTAGGACGTGTCTGGATAGCAACCAGTAAGTTTCTGATACAAGGCCCTAAGAGGGGATGCGGAGGAAGGTATCTGCTCAGGGAAGATACTTCAGGTGCGTACTCATTCATAACAGTGTCTCTCCTTTGAGGATGAAGATAGAACAGTGAACGACTACGGGCACATTAGGTACTGTGAGTAAAGGGCATGCTAAGGCGCTTAAGCCTGCCAAACACATATTGGATGTTCACCACCAGTGCAGATCCGCACTTAGTTTCTGCGTCGAAAACGCTTCCTACACTGAGAGGGAAGTGTGCTTTAGGAGGGATTCACTGCAGTGTTACGTCTGTTAAAGAAGGAAGCTTTTGGGACTGACTCTGTGGTAACCCCAATAGGCGCACATAGCTTTCCAATCTCAGCCGTCTATCCGTTGGACTATAGCAAGTTCTGTTTAAGGGAAACTCCTTCATGCGGAATGTCACTTCTCACAGTGTCTTTCCAGTGGAGGAAAGAAGATAGAACAACGACGGACAGAGAGAACGTTGCAACCCGTGAGTGAAGACAGTGTAAGGCACCTAAGCCTCTATGATGCATACTGGATGTTCAACACCTGGGATTTTCCACAATGTCTACCACTTCTCAAAACACTTCCAATATAGGAGGGAACTGTGCTACCGTAAGTTCTAATGACAGGGATGCATCTGTGCAAGGTTGAAAACTCGAGGATGTGTCTGGGTAGCAATCATGAAGTGTCCCATACAGGCACCTTAGAGGGGATGCGTAGGAGGTATCTGCTCAGGGAAGCTACTTCAGTTTTGTACTCATTCATAACAGTGCTTCTCCTTGGAGGAATGAAGGAAGAACACGGAAGGTCTAGGGGCACAGTAGGTACTGTGAATAAAGTGCAGGCTATGAACCTTACGCCTGCCAACCACATATTGGATGTACACCACCAGTGTTGAGCCGCACATAGGTTCTGCGTCTAAAACGATTCCAACACTGAGAGGGAAGTGTGCTTTAGGAGGGATTCACTGCAGTGTTACGTCTGTTAAAGAAGGATGCTTTTGGGACTGACTCTGTGGTAACCGCATTAGGCGCACCTAGCTTTCCAGTCTCAGACGTCTAACCGTTAGACTATAGGAAGTTCTGTTTAAGGGAAACTCCTTCATGCGGAATGTCACTTCTCACAGTGTCTTTGCAGTGGAGAAAAGAAGATAGAACAAGGACGGACAGAGAGAACGATGCAAACCGTGATTGAAGTACAGGGTAAGCCTCGTAGGCCTCTATTATGCATACTGGTAGTTCAACACCGGAGATGTTCCACAGTGTCTACCTCTTCTCAAAACACTTCCAGTATATGAGGGAACTCTGCTACAGTAAGTTCTCACGACAGAGATGCGTCTGTGCTCCGTTGGAAAGTGTAGGACGTGTCTGGGTAACAGCCATACAGTGTCTGATACAGGCACCTCAGAGGGGATGCAGTGGAAGGTATCTGCTCAGGGAACCTACTTCAGGTGCGTACTCATTCATAACAGTGTTTCTCCTTTGAGGATGAAGATAGAACAGAGAAGGACTACGGGCACATTAGGTACTGTGAGTAAAGAGCACGCTATCGCGCTTAAGCCTGCCAAACTCATATTGGATATTCACAACCAGTGGTGATCCGTACTTAGTTTCTGCATCGAAAACGCATCCAACACTGAGATGGTAGTGTGCTTTAGGAGGGATTCACTGCAGTTTTACGTCTGTTAAAGAAGGAAGCTTTTGGGACTGACTCTGTGGTCAACGCATTAGGCGCCCATAGCTTTCCAGTCTCAGACGTCTAACCTTTAGACTAAAGGAAGTTCTTTTAAGGGAACCTCCTTGAGGTGGATTCTTACTTCTCACAGTGTCTTTATGTGGAGGAAAGAAGATAGAACAAGGACGGACAGAGAGATTGTTGCACACCGTGAGTGAAGTACAGGGTAAGCCACTTTGGCCTCTATGATGTATACTGGAAGTTCAACAGCGGAGATGTTCCACAAGTCCTACCTTTTCTCAAAACACTTTCAGTATATGACGGAACTGTGCTTCAGTAATTTCTCACGACAGAGATGCGTCTGTCCGCAGTTGGAAAGTGTAGGACGTGTCTGGATAGCAACCAGAAAGTGTCTGATACAAGCCCCTAAGAGGGGATGCGGAGGAAGGTATCTGCTCAGGGAAGCTAATTCAGGTGCGTACTCATTCATAACAGTGTCTCTCCTTTGAGGATGAAGATAGAACAGGGAACGACTACGGGCACATTAGGTACTGTGAGTAAAGGGCATGCTAAGGCGCTTAAGCCTGCCAAACACATATTGGATGTTCACCACCAGTGCAGATCCGCACTTAGTTTCTGCGTCGAAAACGCTTCCTACACTGAGAGGGAAGTGTGCTTTAGGAGGGATTCACTGCAGTGTTACGTCTGTTAAAGAAGGAAGCTTTTGGGACTGACTCTGTGGTTACACCAATAGGCGCACATAGCTTTCCAGTCTCAGCCGTCTATCCGTTGGACTATAGCAAGTTCTGTTTAAGGGAAACTCCTTCATGCGGAATGTGACTTCTCACAGTGTCTTTCCAGTGGAGGAAAGAAGATAGAACAACGACGGACAGAGAGAACGTTGCAACCCGTGAGTGAAGTACAGGGTAAGGCACCTAAGCCTCTATGATGCATACTGGATGTTCAACACCTGGGATTTTCCACAATGTCTACCACTTCTCAACACATCCAATATAGGAGGGAACTGTGCTACCGTATATTCTAATGACAGGGATGCATCTGTGCAAGGTTGAAAACTTGAGGATGTGTCTGGGTAGCAAACATGAAGTGTCTCATAAAGGCACCTTAGACTGGATGCGTAGGAGGTATCTGCTCAGGGAAGCTACTTCAGTTTTGTACTCATTCATAACAGTGCTTCTCCTTGGAGGAATGAAGGAAGAACACGGACGGACTAGGGGCACAGTAGGTACTGTGAATAAAGGGCAGGCTATGAACCTTACGCCTGCCAACCACATATTGGATGTTCACCACCAGTGTTGATCCGCACATAGGTTCTGCGTCTAAAACGCTTCCAACACTGAGAGGTAAGTGTGCTTTAGGAGGGATTCACTGCAGTGTTACGTCTGTTAAAGAAGGATGGTTTTGGGACTGACTCTGTGGTAACCGCATTAGGCGCACATAGCTTTCCAGTCTCAGTCGTCTAACCGTTAGACTATAGGAAGTTCTGTTTAAGGGAAACTCCTTCATGCGGAATGTCACTTCTCACAGTGTCTTTCCAGTGGAGGAAAGAAGATAGAACAACGACGGACAGAGAGAACGTTGCAACCCGTGAGTGAAGTACAGGGTAAGGCACCTAAGCCTCTATGATATATACTGGATGTTCAACACCTGGGATTTTCCACAATGTCTACCACTTCTCAAAACACTTCCAATATAGGAGGGAACTGTGCTACCGTAAGTTCTAATGACAGGGATGCATCTGTGCAAGGTTGAAACTCGAGGATGTGTCTGGGTAGGAAACATGAAGTGTCTCGTATAGGCACCTTAGAGGGGATGCGTAGGAGGTATCTGCTCAGGGAAGCTACTTCAGTTTTGTACTCATTCATAACAGTGCTTCTCCTTGGAGGAATGAAGGAAGAACACGGACGGAAGAGGGGCATATTAGGTACTGTGAATAAAGGGCAGGCTATGAACCTTACACCTGCCAACCACATATTGGATGTTCACCACCAGTGCAGATCCGCACTTAGGTTCTGCGTCGAAAACGCTTCCTACACTGAGAGGGAAGTGTGCTTTAGGAGGGATTCACTGCAGTGTTACGTCTGTTAAAGAAGGAAGCTTTTGGGACTGACTCTGTGGTAACCCCAATAGGCGCACATATCTTTCCAGTCTCAGCCGTCTATCCGTTGGATTATAGCAAGTTCTGTTTAAGGGAAACTCCTTCATATGGAATGTCACTTCTCACAGTGTCTTTCCAGTGGAGGAAAGAAGATAGAACAATGACGGACAGAGAGAACGTTGCAACCCGTGAGTGAAGGACAGGGTAAGGCACCTAAGCCTCTATGATGCATACTGGATGTTCAACACCTGGGATTTTCCACAATGTCTACCACTTCTCAAAACACTTCCAGTATATGACGGAACTGTGCTTCAGTAATTTCTCACGACAGAGATGCGTCTGTCCTCAGTTGGAAAGTGTAGGACGTGTCTGGATATCAACCAGTAAGTGTCTGATACAAGCCCCTAAGAGGGGATGCGGAGGAAGGTATCTGCTCAGGGAAGCTACTTCAGTTGCGTACTCATTCATAACAGTGTTTCTCGTTTGAGGATGAAGATAGAACAGGAAACGACTACGGGCACATTAGGTACTGTGAGTAAAGGGCATGCTAAGGCGCTTAAGCCTGCCAAACAGATATTGGATGTTCACCACCAGTGCAAATCCGCACTTAGTTTCTGCGTCGAAAACGCTTCCTACACTGAGAGGGAAGTGTGCTTTAGGAGGGATTCACTGCAGTGTTACGTCTGTTAAAGAAGGAAGCTTTTGGGACTGACTCTGTGGTAACCCCAATAGGCGCACATAGCTTTCCAGTCTCAGCCGTCTATCCGTTGGACTATAGCAAGTTCTGTTTCAGGGAAACTCCTTCATGCGGAATGTCACTTCTCACAGTGTCTTTCCAGTGGAGGAAAGAAGATAGAACCACGACGGACAGAGAGAACGTTGCAACCCGTGAGTGAAGTACAGGGTAAGGCACCTAAGCCTCTATGATGCATACTGGATGTTCAACACCTGGGATTTTCCACAATGTCTACCACTTCTCAAAACACTTCCAATATAGGAGGGAACTGTGCTACCGTAAGTTCTAATGACAGGGATGCATCTGTGCAAGGTTGAAAACTCGAGGATGTGTCTGGGTAGCAAACATGAAGTGTCTCATATAGGCACCTTAGACTGGATGCGTAGGAGGTATCTGCTCAGGGAAGCTACATCAGTTTTGTACTCATTCATAACAGAGCTTCTCCTTGGAGGAATGAAGGAAGAACAAGGACGGATAGGGGCACATTAGGTACTGTGAATAAAGGGCAGGCTATGAACCTTACGCCTGCCAACCACATATTGGATGTTCACCACTAGTGTTGATCCGCACATAGGTTCTGCATCTAAAACGCTTCCAACACTGAGAGGGAAGTGTGCTTTAGGAGGGATTGACTGCAGTGTTACGTCTGTTAAAGAAGGATGCTTTTGGGACTGACTCTGTGGTAACCGCATTAGGCGCACATAGCTTTCCAGTCTCAGACGTCTAACCGTTAGCCTATAGGAAGTTCTGTTTAAGGGAAACTCCTTCATGCGGAATGTCACTTCTCACAGTGTCTTTGCAGTGGAGAAAAGAAGATAGAACAAGGACGGACAGAGAGATCGATGCAAACCGTGATTGAAGTACAGGGTAAGCTACGTAGGCCTCTATTATGCATACTGGTAGTTCAACACCGGAGATGTTCCACAGTGTCTACCTCTTCTCAAAACACTTCCAGTATATGAGGGAACTCTGCTACATTAAGTTCTCACGACAGAGATGCGTCTGTGCTCAGTTGGAAAGTGTAGGACGTGTCTGGGTAGCTACGAGTAAGTGTCTAATACAAGCCGCTAAGAGGGGATGCGAAGGAAGGTATCTGCTCAGGGAAGCTACTTCAGGTGCGTACTCATTCATAACAGTGTCTCTCCTTTGAGGATGAAGATAGAACAGGAAACGACTACGGGCACATTAGGTACTGTGAGTAAAGGGCATGCTAAGGCGCTTAAGCCTGCCAAACACATATTGGATGTTCACCACCAGTGCAGATCCGCACTTAGTTTCTGCGTCGAAAACGCTTCCTACACTGAGAGGGAAGTGTGCTTTAGGAGGGATTCACAGCAGTGTTACGTCTGTTATAGAAGGAAGCTTTTGGGACTGACGCTGTGGTAACCCCAATAGGCGCACATAGCTTTCCAGTCTCAGCCGTCTATCAGATGGACTATAGCAAGTTCTGTTTAAGGGAAACTCCTTCATGCGGAATGTCACTTCTCACAGTGTCTTTCCAGTGGAGGAAAGAAGATAGAACAACGACGGACAGAGAGAACGTTGCAACCCGTGAGTGAAGTACAGGGTAAGGCACCTAAGCCTCTATGATGCATACTGGATGTTCAACACCTGGGATTTTCCACAATGTCTACCACTTTTCAAAACACTTCCAATATAGGAGGGAACTGTGCTACCGTAAGTTCTAATGACAGGGATGCATCTGTGCAAGGTTGACAACTCGAGGATGTGTCTGGGTAGCAAACATGAAGTGTCTCATAAAGGCACCTTAGACTGGATGCATAGGAGGTATCTGCTCAGGGAAGCTACTTCAGTTTTGTACTCATTCATAACAGTGCTTCTCCTTGGAGGAATGAAGGAAGAACACGGACGGACTGGGGGCACATTAGGTACTGTGAATAAAGGGCAGGCTATGATCCTTACGCCTGCCAACCACATATTGGATGTTCACCACCAGTGTTGATCCGCACATAGGTTCTGCGTCTAAAACGCTTCCAACACTGAGAGGGAAGTGTGCTTTAGGAGGGATTCACTGCAGTGTTACGTCTGTTAAAGAAGGATGCTTTTGGGACTGACTATGTGGTAACCGCATTAGGCGCACATAGCTTTCCAGTCTCAGACGTCTAACCGTTAGACTATAGGAAGTTCTGTTTAAGGGAAACTCCTTCATGCGGAATGTCACGTCTCACAGTGTCTTTGCAGTGGAGAAAAGAAGATAGAACAAGGACGGACAGAGAGAACGATGCAAACCGTGATTGAAGTACAGGGTAAGCCTCGTAGGCCTCTATTATGCATACTGGTAGTTCAACACCGGAGATGTTCCACAGTGTCTACCTCTTCTCAAAACACTTCCAGTATATGAGGGAACTCTGCTACATTAAGTTCTCATGACAGAGATGCGTCTGTGCTCTTTGGAAAGTGTAGGACGTGTCTGCGTAGCAACCAGTAAGTGTCTGATACAAGTCGCTAAGAGGAGATGCGGAGGAAGGTATCTGCTCAGGGAAGCTCCTTCAGGTGCGTACTCATTCATAACAGTGTCTCTCCTTTGAGGATGAAGATAGAACAGGGAGAGAGGGGGGACAAGATGGCGGGGTACTAGGAAGAGGCGTCCTTTCAGCTGGTACCCCAAAGTGAGCTGATTACCTACCAAAGAACTCTGATCACCCATGAAATCAGCCTGAGATCAGAATTATACACGTCTGGATCTCTACAGGGGCAGAAGACGCCAGTGAGCTGGTAAAGCGGAATGGGAACAGCGGACTGATATCGGAAGATAAACAAAAGGGGGAGGGAGCCACCAGAGGCGACCGGTGCAAAAGTAATACCCCTATACGAGCGAGACTGCCCTGCGTCTGGGGACCAGCATTAACTCGGAGACTGGTTGAAAGCACTCCAAAAGAGCAAAGGATCCCGGGGGCAAACTGTGGGAATCGGGGCGGCTAGGGACAGGGGCTTGAGTCCCCGGTCCCAGACGGCCTCCCCGGCGCGGAGGCAGAGAGAGTGCGGCGGGGAAACCGGCTCCTGGTCCCTAAGCCGCCAGCGTGCCCCAGAGCGCGGGATTCAGGCTCCTGTGAGGGGATGGGAGCCGGTCTGCAGAACACGCGCTAGCCCTACCACAAAGCTTGAGATGCGCGTGCATGTTGCTCCAGCTCTCCTGGGTTTCTAAGGCCCTGGGGCGCTTCTTGACCCGGGCCATTGTTTCAAAGTCTAAGCCTCGCGCCCGCGAAACTCTTCCCCGGACAGAGGCGCGCAAACCCCAGCCTGCGGCTTATGGACCAGCGCCCCGTTCTCAGTGCCCCAGACGCGCGCCCGACCCACAGCCGCCTCTGAAAAGAGGTGCGCGCAAGCCGGGCACTCCCAGCCCCGGCCAGCGGCAAAATCTCAGTGTGCGATCGCTGCTTGGAACCTCTCTGGCGGTCAGGAGCTCCCAGACAGCCGCCACTGCCTTGGCTTTGGGGACGAGCAAAAAATCCTGCGCCCCCAGGGTCTTTAACTTGGAACCTGCACTGCCAGCCTCCAAGGGGGAATTTATTCAGCTTCTGCACCCAGACTGAGGCTTCTGAGACGGAGATCAGGAAGTGTTCCAGGGTGCACCTTGACTGCACCAGAGTTGATACATCCAGCTACATCTGTTCAGTCTTCTCCCACCAAAATGACTAGGAGGAGGAATGCCCAACAGAAGAAAAATACAGAGGATGGACCTTCCGCAACAGAGCTAACGGCTATTAACATAGACAATATGTCGGAAAGAGAATTCAGGCTAACAATTATCCAGGCAATAGCTAGGTCGGAGAAAGCCATGGATGACCAAACAGAATTGATTAGAGCCGAACTGAAAGCGACCAGACAGGATGTTCACAATGTTAGGGCGGAGCTTAAAGCTACCAGGGAGGAGGTCCACAATGCTCTCAATGAGTTCCAATCCAATCTAAACTCTCTCAAAGCTAGGGTAACTGAGACAGAAGATAGAATTAGTGATCTGGAAGACAAACAGATAGAGAGAAAGGATCAGGAGGAAGCCTGGAACAAACAGCTTAGATCCCACGAAAGCAGAATTAGGGAAATAAGTGATGCCATGAAGCGTTCCAACGTCAGAATTATTGGAATTCCTGAAGGGGAGGAGAAAGAAAGAAGTCTAGAAGATGTCGTGGAACAAGTCCTTCATGAAAACTTTCCGAATCTCGCGAATGAAACCAGCGTTCATGTACTAGAGGCTGAACGGTCTCCACCCAAGATTATACACTCCAAAAAAACATCACGACACCTGATAGTCAAATTGAGAAATTATAATTGTAGGTATAATCTCTTGAAAGCTGCCAGGGCAAAGAGGCTCCTTACTTACAGAGGGAAGCCCATCAGAATAACGTCAGACCTGTCCACAGAGACCTGGCAAGCCAGAAGAGGCTGGCAAGATATATTCAGGGCACTAAATGAGAAGAACATGCAGCCAAGAATACTTTATCCAGCAAGACTGACATTCAAAATGGATGGAGAGATAAAGAGTTTCCAAGACCGGCAAGACTTAAAAGACTATGCAACCACCAAGCCGATACTGCAGGAAATATTAAGGGGGGTTCTATAAAAGAGGAAAAATCCCAAGAATAGCATTGAACAGAAATATAGAGACAGTCTACAGAAAGAAAGACTTCAAAGGTAACTCGATGTCAATAAAAACGTATCTATCAATAATCACTCT